>NC_034412.1:56326646-56457970 GCF_002078875.1 Numida meleagris
CACCACTCTCTGGGCCCGGCCCTCTAGCCAGCTCCTTACCCAGAAAAGGGTGTACCTGTCCAAGCCACAGGCTGCCAGTTTCTCCAGGAGAATACTGTGGGAGACAGTGTCAAAAAATTATTTTAGCGTCCTTTCGATAAAGTGCTGTTTTCCTGTCAGTTTCCAGAAAAACATTGCTTTTGTAATATCCAGACAATAAATATAACCCATACCAATTTTTCTTGTTTAAACAAGCTTGCTAGTCCTCTCCTCATCATTCGATTTAACTTATGCTTATAATGAAATTAAAATTAAAGTATAAGAGAGTCCTGTCAATGAAGTTTTATAAAGCTACAGAGAAAGCAAACGAATGCAGATCCTGAGAAATACTTTGAATATAGGCTTGCTTTTACAATCCTTGTTGAACCACATTCACGTAATATACCAGATTTTTCTAACTTTTAATTGCATTTTCATTTTGAGCAGTATCTTCTGCTTTCCAGGAACACTAGACATTGCACAGTGCACTCAGAACAAAACAACTCTTGAGCTCCCAGAAATAAAACTTAAGAAGGGATCAGCTGCTCTTTCTTGGAAAAAGTGAAACAAAAAGTATGAGAATTTCAATTCTGATCTGTACAGAAACTTTGTGCCTTAAAAAACAAAACAATAACCATAACAAAGCAGCTACAGGGTGATGGGAACTTTGAACAACTAGCACATTATTGCTGCCACGTCTCTAACTTCCTCACTGGTGAAATTATGGAGGTATATAAAGCAATAGTAACTGCAACATATAGATGACAGGGTTTTTTTTGAGCGTATATAATTTTCAGGAAGATTTGGGACAATATACATTTTCATAAAGAAAATGTCATGATCTTAAAGAGTCTCATACAGATAACTGTGGCTATACTAACATTTTTTTCTGATTTTTCAACATGAAAAACATACTGAAATTTGTGACTTGATTTTGCAATTTCCGGTTGTTTTTTTTTTTTTTTTTTTCTGATGTGAATAAACTGGAAATAAAGCTAATTTCTGAGGCTGTAAACAAAGGAGTATTTTGCCAAAAAACTTTGGTTGTCTAGAGACCGGATGAGTTTTGATGGCTTCAAAAGCAAAGACAGGTGAATAACAGTTTGGCAAGTGACAAGATTGATGACAATCAGTATGGGTTTTCTGTGTACTTTATTGCAAATTTACTTTGATTTAAACTTGTAACAGCATCTGTTCACTTCCATAATGGTGCTAACTGTATTTGTATACTGAAGTAAAAATCAACATTTAATGCTGATCTTGTTTTGATGATGTATGTATTTTCATGTGCATTTTTTCTGAGAATAATCTGTAACATAAGATCCATGAGGAGACACCTTTATGATATGCAATTTGTAATGTGTGGTTAAACAGCATGCTAAGTCTTGACAATGTCTATTGTTCTTAATGATCATTTTGGAAATAACCTAAAAGAGAATACACATGCAATTAAGATAAGTCAATCAAGCTTAAGAGAAGCTTCCCAAGTTTGAAAATCCATGCTCCCTGCTGTTCTCAGCCAGCAGCCCAAGCACCAACTGGTCACCTTGTTTTCATTTGTACAGAATTCTACATACAGAGCTACAGTATTCTAAAAAAAATGTGGCAAAACAACTATACCACAAATTTAACCAATCTAAACTTCACTGGGAAAGCACACAGTTTAAGTAGAGTCTGCTTGAATTTATAGCATATTTTACATTCCTTGCCATTCAAATAGGCTACTTGGTTTCCTTGGCAAATAACGAAAAACAATGGAAAAAGTCAAAATATTACATACTTTTGCAAATACATGATGAATCTGAAGGTTGTTACTATTTAGGAATACCTATTATTAATATTAATAGTCATTACTAGCTACTAATGGTTTTGTAGACAGACTATTGTATGATTTAAAATCAAATGAAAATAATTTCCTTGTTTCTCCACGCAAACATGCATTTAACAGATCCAATAATATTTGTGAGAGACATTATAAATGTACATTGCTGTGGTTAATGATTCCTATTCTATTTACTTTAAACAAATAATAGGAGAATCTTTGCTCAAAATCTGATCCCACACCAAACAATAGAATTTTGCTTTTCATATAAAAACATGCTTTCTATTGTTTCCGCTATAAGGTTATTTAAAGTGCCATATTAAGACAGGATGCATAGGAAAGGAAAGAAAATCCCTAATTCATTTTAGTCATGCCAGAGAAAGATGGGAATAGCAGAGAGAAAGACATGTTCAATATTTAGAACCTCCATAGAAATACAATGCACTGTTACTGAACAAGACAATCTGCCTAACTCACATTACTGCTCCCAATACCGTGCTCACTTAAAATAGCATTTCAGCGTCAGGCCATGCCAGACAATAAATGCCAGTTATTAGTCAATCTGTACATAAATTTGGGTCCTCTGAGAGCATTTATTTACTGCTTTGGCATCTGTAGAAAGGTATGCCAAAATAACTGCTGATAAAAATTCTCATGAAATCAGACATGGCAAAGTGTGTTTCTTCATTGTGTGCCTTAAGACCGTGTACTTGAGCCAAGATTTTTCTAAACACGCAGAGTGGACTGGTGGTCTAAAGGCTCCCAGCAGCTGCTTGAAAAGCACAGCAAAAGAGGTTTTGAAAGTCTCTCTGTGCTTTAAGGTCAGTATTTCTCTTTCAGATCCTAAATATGAATTTCCATTTTGAACCTAACTTTCTTCAATTTATCAAAGAATAATTTGTGTTTGCTAAACTCAGCTGACATAGCTGTGTAGAACACTTATCTCCACTTGTGCTCCTGCATGGCTACATTTCTCAGCCACTATCACCTGGGAGCAAGCTCATAGGGAAAATAAGATATCGAAGTGACAGGAGGCACCGATTTTACGTTTCAAAATAATGACCACTGCAAAATATGCAGTAAACACTGACACTAACGACGTACACGACATCCCAAATCTGCATTTATGAAGGCAACGGCGCGAATAAACAGTGCGAAGCGCGACCAACGCGTGACATTACCGCCTCCTGGTGGCTAGTTTCCAGGATGTTCTTAAAATGCAAAACTAGCCGAGAGGAATAATGTAGCTTACTTTTTGTTTTTTTTTTTAAATAAGGTAATTCTCACGTTTTTCTTAAACTACAACTGTGAAATGTGGGGTTTCTAAAGTCTCTTCTCAGCCCTTTTGCCTTATATTGATATTTGTATCCCAGCAGCTGGTAAGAAAAAACAAGAAGAAAGTGGAGTAGTCAACAAAAAGATAACATATTCCCCCAGGGTATAACAAGAAATGACTTGCAATTTTTTTGTAAAGCAATAGTTCCTGATAGAGGTTTTTATAAGGTGAGAGAACAGTGATATGGCTTCTTACCAAGAAAAATGGATGACTTCCCCTCTACAGGCAAAGAATTATTAAGAGATAATTGTCAGTTGATGGGATTGTTAATGTCTAAAGCAGTGTTTAAAAACTATATATAGTTTGTTATCGCATGCACATATAAATACATGAAATATAACATACTCTGAAGCTACCTGTTAAAAGTACCCACCTATTCCACAGCTGTCAGTGCCTGACTTTGCTTTAACCATTACACAATAGAATTTATGTATTTTCAGCTTTATCCTTTGTATCAATTTCATCAGTTCATTTGTGTGGATAATATGCATACTATTATTTATTACGGCGGTATCTTCAGAAGATATTCTATCCAATGTATTCAGCACATCTTGAGCAATAGCAATGAGGCCACTTTTTGCAGGCTGTGATCCACAAGCTTTTAGTTCTATATGTTGTTGTTACAGCAGTGGTGCACTTTCACATTCTTTTGTTAATAAGAAAAGACAGCATATTAATTTGGTGTGAACCTACGCATTTTCTTATGTCTATGTTAGTAAGAGATCAGCTAATAGATTAACAAGGTCAAAGCTGAGATGGGCAATATGGTGCAAAAGTTCATTTAGTGTTCCTTTTTTAAGTTGTGATATTTTAGATCTAAACTTGAATAGGATCTACGATCTAACTCTGGACAGGAAAAAAGGGGTTCATTCTCATATTACTTGATACTGAACATCTTTTTTTGCTTGTCTGTAGTGGCCACTGTGAATAGCAGGAGTCCAAGTGATATAAAAGATGAGTTGGTAATAGGGAAAACAATGGGTAAATTTGCTTGTTTTGCGGGTTTTGTGTGTGTGTACTCAGCATCACTGAATATAAATAAGAACGTGCTCAGCTGTATTTGTCAAACATTTTGTAATAGATGTACTTTTGAACTAAAGCAGCACTTCAATCACAATTGGGATAAATTGTATCAAAAAGCACTTATAATACAACCACTTTTCTAGCACTAAGCAGCAATTCCAAGTTTTGCAGTCATGCATGCACCTTACCAGAGGGAAAAAAAAAGTAGAAAAAAAAAACAACTTTTGTCAGAATTCTCTTTTCTGTAACATTAGTATTTAGGACCACTGTACGTTTTGTTTTGTTTTCCCCTCAGTTCTCCATCATGTTTGCTCGTATCCTCTTCAACTTTCCTTTAACGCCTTACCTCCTCTTTTTGATAAACATCTGTTTATATCCTTTGAGTAACCTACTTGCTTTTCAGAACCATTTGTATTTCCTTTTCACACCACCACGTAAACTGTTTGCATTTTCCTTTAGGATCTAAGTGAATTTTATCTTAAAGATTTAGTATCTGGTGAGGACCATACATTTTTATGAGACTTTCTCTAATCTCACAAGATCATCCAGTTTTTTTTGTTTGTTTGTTTGTTTTTCCAAAAAGCATAGCAACGAGAGCTATGGAAATAAGGGACAGTTTATATAACTGAATCTTGGATAAACGTACTTTGCAATGAAGCTTTACAATTAATATAGTACACAAATGCTAGACGGTGATGCTACCGTATGCAACAGCTGGAAAGCTAAAGGGGCACGTACCTGAGAATCGTGTAGGGTGCCATACATCTCCCTCAGAAGAGGCAGCAGGGAGCTGTCTCTTCTCTTTTCCCAGGTAGCAAGTGACAGGACATGGGGAGACAGTATCAGGCTGTGCCAGGTGAGGTATAACGTGGAGATCACGAAGAACTTCTCAGAAAGGATGAGCAGGCATTGGGACAGGCTGCCCAGGGAAGTGGGGGAAGCCGCCATCCCTGCAAGTTTTTAGGAAATGTGCATGTAGCACTTGGAGACATGGTTTAGGAGTGAATTTGGCCGTTAGGTGGATGGTTGGACTTGCTGGCCTGAAAGCATTGCAGAGCTTGCTGCCACGCACAGCCTCTGGAGCACTGCAGGCAGCCAGCAGCTGCGCACATACACTTGCAAAGTCCACCAAACTTCAGCACACCTTTTCTAGAAGCGCAGCCTTTCCATTTTTCAATTTTGCCGGCGGCTGCCTCGCCCCGCCCCTCGGGCTCGCTGGCCTGTCACAGCGAGCGACGCCTCCTCCCTTCGCGGCCCGACCAAAATGGCGGCAGTCGGCCGCTCCCCTCAGTGCGGCGCGCGGGCTTGGCGCCGCTGAGGTGATGGCGAAGCTCGTCGCGCCCCGCAGCGGCTGCTGCAGTGGCAGCAACAGCTCCCCTCAGAGCAGCGTAACCGTCCTGCACACCGGGTAGCTTGCTTCTTGGGGTGGTTCTTGAGTTGCGAGGAAAGAAATTCTGTCAGAACTCAACACTGTGCATTTCTTCCATATGCTGTTAGGGTAATAATTTAAAATTCTTCATGTTCTATCATCCATATGCTTGTCAAGTACCGACATTAGAGTGGTTTTTATTTGCAATTAAGAACACGCTTCTGTTAGGTGAGACATAATGCTTGTTTCCACAATATACTGAATTTGTACACTTATTATAGAACTCTGGATGGAATTCTGAACTCATTAGAAATTAATAATAATGTTGAGAAATAATAAATACTGCTGTGTTCGTAGAAAAGAGAGCTAAAATACCAGTAAATGTACTTTTCTTAATTGATGTGTTAAGCTCAAGTAATAGAAATCGAAGTAACACTAGATATAAAAATAAATTTAATTACCAGAATTAATTAGTTATTAAAATCTTTCATAAGAATAATGTGTTGGCTTGCTGTAATGACTATCAGATGAGATAATTTATCAGTACAACTAGATCCTAGATGGTCTTCATTTGAATCAGCTATTTAAAGTATTGTAGAGATTTGGGTTTGTGTAACTGAAATATATATGGTTAAGCATGAACATGAAGTATTTGTGTTCTTTTCAATTGCATTTAACCAAGTAGACCAGCAAAACAGTAATGTATGAATTGCCATAGAACAGCCTAGGTTGGAAGGGACCTTAAAGCCCACCCAGTTCCAACTCTGCCCTGGACTGGTTGCCCCTCAGCAGATCAGGCTGCTCAGGGCACCATTCAGCTTGGCCTTGGGCATCTCCAGGGATGGGGCATCCACAGCCTCTCTGGGCAGCCTGTGCCAGCACTTCATCCTCTGAGTAAAATCTGAGCCATATCTAATTGAGTAAAAGAAGAAGATAATCTTCTGAATAATAAGTTTAGATGCTCGCTGAGATGAGGCAAAACTTCTACTAGTTGCTTAGACAGTAAGATGGTCTTCAAGGAAGGCTGAAAAAAAGGGTTACGTATACTATAGTAATGGTGACATGAACTTTCAAAATCTCTGCAAGGAAACTTACATAAGAAATGAACATTTCAATCCAAGTGATGGCTCTTGGCACTAGCAATATTTACAGGTTGGTTGCAGTGATGCCATTTTCCAACAGAAGGTTAACCTGACAGATAATGTGGAGTGTTTTTAATAGTTTGGGACTCGCGACAACTAGGACGCTGCTGAAGCTTTGTAGGACTGCTATGCTGTGTTCAAAAAATGTGTTTGCATTAATGGTATTGTACTAAGATTGGTAAACCATGCTTGGCTGGGCCTATGTAGTTTGAGACAGGTTTATGATCATCAGCTATGAGCAGATGGTGGGTGGAAAGCTTTCTGGCCTTTTATAAATAATAGAATTTAGAGAGAGATTAGTATATTTTAAAAAAAGTAAAAATATTTGCTGTTCTTCCATTTCTTTGAGAACAATGCATCTGTTACTTCATAGGGTTTTTATCTGTAACTCTCTAAGATGCTGAGCTTTCAAACTCAATTTTCCAGTTATTCAGTGATTTAACTTTCTCTGTGGTTCATGGTTCATCTCCAAAGCACAGGCTCAGTGTTCCAGCCTAGTATTTCTTTTCTTTTTACTCAATTATCAGTGAAATTTTCTTTTGAGACCTGGAGTCACTTTCCTAGCTGTTCACTGTAAATGTACAAAGACTTCCACATCACATTCTCAAGCGCCTTAAGATTAGTAACATAAAAAATAGACCTATTCTTAGAGTTGATACCTTGTTTTACATCTTCCTGTCACGGGATTGTCTAAGGATCTGCGTCCGTGACAAGGGGGGACAGGCCCAAAAGGAAAAAAACGAGAAAGGAGGAAGGAAAGAAAAAAAAAAAAAATCGCCGGCGATAAGAGCCAGCCCCCGGGCGGACCGGCGGCTAAAGCGGCAGAGAAGCCGCGGAGCCGCAACCTGGGAAGAGGGGGACCCGTAGACGGATCTAACACAAAAACAGCGGCACCGATCTGAGGAGGAACAACTAATTTTACTAAATATATCAAAATGAGGCTAGTAGAATTATGATACAGGGTTTACAGGCTGAAAATCTTACACAGTAAAATGCACGAGGACCACGTGCTTTCTCCGCCAGGCTGGGAAGAACCGACCCCGCGTCTCCCACGTGGCTTCCCCACCCCCTCTCCCGCAAAGACCCCTGGGGAGTGCACGTCCTCCCCTCCCCCTCAGAGGGCCACACCAAAAAAGGCAGTTTACAGTAACCGGGGAATTAACTCTTTAACTGCCCGTACCTTACATGATGTAATGATGTGGAATACCGACAACAAAAAATCACAAAACCATAACACTTCCAAATGTCAGTGTTGTAATGTCAAAAAAGAGCAGCTCATAGACAAAGGTAGGACCAAACCACACCTTCATGCAACTGTGTATTTTTGCTTGTTTCCTTCTGCATGCATGAACTAATATGGCACCAATTTGGTCTCTTGTACCTGGAATGCACCGGAGTATTAATTTCAAACTGAGTTTTTATTCTTTATAACTTACTTTCACTTAGCGCGTGTGTGAGAGAGAATTTTCTCCCTCATCTTCCGCCTTGTCTTTCTCCTCAGGCTTTTATTTTTAAATGTTTCTCTGTATATACAAATATACTGAGATATGTAATTCAATTCAGTTGTGTGTGCAGAAGCAGTTCTTGGAAAACCTTGCTTTCAAAATGTAAGGCTTCCTGGAGTTTGGAGCCTTCCTGTGGTAGGCAGAATTTGAGCGGGCAATCATTGGTTAGGATTTAGGCATTCAAGCTCTTTTATGCTTGAAACTGTTCCTGATTGTCCTCCTTGCTGTCTTTTCCTCCTTTGTCTGTTTCTCATTTTGTTTGTTTGTTCATTTGTTTTCCTGGATTCTTTCCTGGTATCTTTATACAATATTATCTTCATCTTCCCCATTGTAGATGACTTTCTTCTTCTTACACTCCCACAAATCCACCATGGCAAGCAGTATGTGGAAGCAACCACTGGATGGGTGGAAACATATCTCATGCCCCACGCCATTGCCTGAAACGCTGTCCTGAGCCTCAACAAGCAAGTTTTATGGCAACACAGTACCCCAGAAAGAATTTAGTCAGACAGTGGGACTAATTTCCAAAACAATCTCATAACCACCTGTGCTAAAGAGCATGGTACTGAGTGGGTATATCACATCCCCTGTCATGTACCAGCCTCAGGAAAATTGAATAATACAATTCAAAACTACACTGAGAGCAATGGGTGGTGGGACATTCGAACACTGAGATACATTTAGTGAAAGCTGTCTGGTTGGTCAACACTCAGGGATCTGCCAGTCGAGCTGGCCCTGCCCACTGAAACATCTTACTGTACTGTAGAAGGAGATGAAGTCCCTAGAGAACACATGAAAAACATCTTGGGCAAGACAGTGTGGATTATTCCTGCTTAGAGCAAAGTAAGCCCATCCGTGGGATTGCTTTTGCTCAAGGACCTGGATGCACTTGGTGGGTGAGCGGGTAATGCAGATGGATGGGGAAGTCCAGTGTGTACCTCAGGGAGATTGGATGTTGGGTGAGAACAGCCAGTAATCTGAATTGTATGATGCTTGTTGTTATGCAACACTGCATATAATCACTATGATTGCTATATGCCTTATCAATGATATTACAGTAAAAATGAACTAGATTGAAGGAGAATTAATTGTTACAGAACCAGAATTGAATTCAGCATGCAGCAGTCCAGCACCTTGCCTGCCCTGTTAGGACTGCTAGGACAGGTGGAGCCCGGAGTCATGGACTAAATGAGCTCCACGGACAATTCAGAGGGATGGCTCATAGACTATGGGAATTATTTCTGTATATCAAAAAGTAGGAAAGACGATGGTAATTAATGGGGATGTATGGGAAAGTATGGAATCCAGAAGATAATACTGTCCACACTGAAGCAAAATCCAAAAGATTCCAAAAGATTCCAAAAGACTTAACTTGATCCAGCAACTTTGGTAGGAACAGTAGTATGTTATAAAACATTGTAACTTTCTTTCAATAAGATGTGGGACACAATAGCCACAAGCCTCAGGATCTGTGCTGGAAGTTACTTAGCATTTAACTTGAATTGCATTGTCTGTCTCAGCTGCGTACAACAGGAGTGATTCTTACCTGTATTGGTGAGTGTTTCCAGGCTTTGCTGGCTAATGCTTGCAACAGGCATAGAAATCTTTGAGTCAACATTCTGTAAGAAAAATTCAAGATACTAGAAGAAAAATGGAAGAGAAAGCAGTTTTGTATAAAGAAACATTTCTCTAGTTGTGTCATGGGGAGCAGGGAAGCCATTTCCTTATGAACAGCTCATAGGCTATTGGGAATTTCATGTGGAAATGTTCTTGGCCTTTCCTACTGCATTATTGCATCCTGCTTTCTCCAGGTCAGGCAGTACCAGGGTCTTACAGTTCTCTTACCCATACAAATGTGATGCAGATGCCCTTAACCTGGTACCAGAGGAAAAGCCAGTTGAAAAGTGAGGCGAGAACACTGAGGAGAGAACACTAGTCCATGTCACAGTATTTGTGTAAAGTGGTTTATTTGGTTTTCCTTTTTCCCACCAGAAATCCATAGGTTCTGTAGCCAGGATTCCCTGATGAATCTCCAGGAAGGAAAGAAAAGCTATGCCAGCCTGCAGCCATCACTAGGTGGTGCACTCCACTCATCAGCCTGATCCCTGCTTTCCCAGCATGGGTGCGTGCCCAGCTCCTAGCTCCCAGCCCTGGGCAGGGTGGCACGAGGGGAGCCAGGTGGGCAATGCCGAACTGGTTTGAGTTAGAATGAGAGAGAAGCAGAGCTGTGTTGTTGTGCCTCCTCGAACTGGTCATGCTTAGTACTGCAGATATATTTTGGAGGATTAGGAAAAGTTTCTGTAGGACAAGCTTTCTCACAGTGAAACAATGTCGAAACGAAGATGTTGCTCAGTTCCTTAAGCAGTTTATTGGCCTGCAGAAATACCTTGTGGTCTATTAATGAACCGTCTGGTACAACATCAGCTCAGCATCGTACAGGTAGTTTTTCAAGAGAATTTAGGTTTTAGATATGCAAATGAAATGGCATGGTACAGAACAACAAGGATAGGCTGTTGATGGTGTCAGTTTCAGTTTGTCCCTGGTTAATATGAAAAGGCAATGAATACAACCTGGAGCAAATTTATGCTCTGTACTTTCTCTGAATAATGTTCCTCCAAGAACACGGAGGAAACCAAAAGCTGTCAAAGCTGTGAGCTGAATGACATTGCAGTTGGTTTTGAACCATTGGATCTCCTTCTATTTGATGGGCATTTAATTATAAAAAAAAAAAGGCTTACACAGGAAAATCAAAGTAAGGGTATGAATAAGCAAAATCTGGACTTCTTTTTTTTTTTTTTTTTCCACTCTTGAGGGATGTTACAGTCTTTGAGCATATGTCTTGGTCCTGACATAGGATTTGAAAATGTTGAAAACTTCTGAATCCCAAGTAGACATATTACATTAGGAAACTGCCAAATATACTTTGGGCTCTCTAAAATAACCTGTATATTCTTGGAAGGAATCAATGGGTATACTTTTGAAACAAAGGAACATGAATTTGTAATGAACCTGAGTGCTGCCTTATGCAAATGGCAGGTGCACTGCCATATGCAGAGGTATTTAGGCATCTCCTGAACTACAGTGCAAATTTTCTGGCCTGTTTGGATGAATCACTAAATGGATTTTGACAAAAACAGGTTTTAAAGGAAATAGTGATTCACAGGATAAAACAAAGATCCTATGTGTGCCTGAAATTGACAAAGTTGGGTAACTTCATAGCAATTTACTTCACTGTGGATCTGTCATGGTTTTATGATTTTCGGTTATTGGTACTCCACATCATAACATCATGTAATGAATGTACTTGGTTCTCAGAAGAGAAGGACTACTACATTCCCCATGGTACTTTGCTCCTCTGTTACCATCTTCCAGCCGGAGGGAAAAGATAAAAGCTCGCAGTATAAAAACTTGCAGATCACGAGACCTCGTCCCTTTTTTTTTCCGCCGTCTCTCGTCTTGGCAGCACCTCGCTCTCCAGCCGTCTTATCGTCGGTAGTAGAGTAAGGCCTACCTTGATTTTGGGACAGTCTCTCTCTCTGTATTGGATTTATCAGCTTAAATTGTAATTATATTGTATTATAGTGTGTTGTTTTGCATTCCGATATCTTATTTAGTAAATTAGTTTGTTTCTCCTCAGATTGTTGCCGCTGTTCTTTGCTCTCAGGGCCATCTCCCTACCCTTTTCCCCTTTCCCCTTTTCCCGGAACGTGGGCCTGTGGGTCCCCCGTCCCCTTTGTCACGGAATCAGGCCTAACGCCCGTAAACCGTTGACAGGATCTGAAATGTTCACTGTAAAAATGCAATATAGATGTTTGTGGTAGCTGCTTTCCACTGTGGGATCCTCCTGATGGAAGTTACCCAGGTGGCTCTTAGCACGAGATTTCTATGTACTTTTATTTCTTTCTTTGCTTTCATTTGTTCAGTCTGCTGTGGCTTTAATGAGTTATAGTGCTGCAGATGATGAGCTTTCATTGTTGTTGTTCTTGTCATCAATTACAAATGTGTGTTTGTTTCAGGGAGCAGACAGAGAAGTCATTGCTGATGCGTAAGCCATTTGACCTATTATGTACTTATCCCTATTAGCAGTAAGAAAAAGATAGTTCTCTAGGACTCTGGGGGTGACCAAAATTATTCAACAAAACTTTTGCACAGTGTTCTTTAGTTAAAAAAAAAATCACAACTTTTTCAGGAATATATCTATTTTTAAAGTGAAAATGTAGGGATATTTTGAAGCATTGGTTTTAACACTTTTTGCTGAATATTTTTAGGAAAGCTGTAATGCTAAATTGGTTTTGTCAAACAAATTTTCTTCCGCTTAACCACTGTCCTCAAACCGCAGATTAGTTAAGCTTACAAATAAAATAAAAAGTATTAATAAAGTATTTTGGATTCCCATGCCCAAACTCTTCTCTTGTGATGTGAAAGTATTCTTCAGAGCAAAGAGGTAGTAGCTGTTAAAACATTCATGTGTCAAAAAGAAGATATGGCACTGACATTTATTTTATTTCAAGGAACAAAGCAAAGGGTAGTAATTTATTCCGAATTTCAGTTCTTTAGAATTCAGGCAAAACCTGCTCATATATGAAAACCTGCTGCTTGATTGAGTTGTTTCATTAACTGTATGAAATGAGACAGGGAAGCGCTAGGGAAACTGGTGAGATGTAGAGACAGAAAGTGCATTCAAAGAGATGATTTGAAGGTTATGTAGTAAAATGATCAGTTTCTTCAACTAATTACAGCTGCTGAGATTACTGGGGAATGTGCAGTTTCTAGGTTATATTAAGCTTAGAAACTTCTTATTCAGCCAAACTTATTTTTCAGTTGGTTTAAGCGTTTTTGCAATGCAGTTACTTTCCCCTTAGGTTATCTATCTTCATTTATTCTTGCCATAAACTTAGCAACCAGATAAGGTAGAAAAAGAAACCAAACACACACCAGTTTATGAAAATCTACAGTTCACTTTCCTGCCTTGAAGATCCCCTCAAGTGACTTCAAAGTGTAGAACTTCATATGTTCAGAAGTAATACTTAAAATGTACTTGTTCCACTGCACCTAAGGGAATGTTGTTATTGAATTTCCCATGATATAAAAATATGAACAAAAAAGTCCTGATAGCCCCATCCTGAGCTCTGTTCACCTCAGAAAGCTGACTCTGTCTCAGTAGAGGATGTGACCCAAGATTTCTAAATGTGAAGTTGTTGCTCAAGAAGTTTTTTCTTCTGCTGCAGTACTACAGCTTCTGACCCTTCCAGATTTGGGACAGATTCAAATCTGAAATCAAGGCTGAATCTGCAGTTCCTATTTTAACATAAGCATGTAGAAGTTATCTTCTTTTCACTGGAACAGGTTGCCCAAGGAGGTTGTGGATGCCCCGTCCCTGGAGGCATTCAAGGCCAGGCTGGACGTGGCTCTGGGCAGCCTGGTCTAGTGGTTGGCAACCCTGCACTCAGCAGGGGGGTTGAAACTAGATGATCTTTGAGGTCCCTTTCAACCCAGGCCATTCTATGATTCTTTTGAGCTCCTGTCAAGAATGGTTCAGCCATTCACATCTTTGTGTTCCAGTGAGCTCTCCTCTTGAGTTGTTCATCCACTGATGTGTAATCTGTTTTTGCAAATGTGGCATGGCCTGCAGGCAGAGAAAAATATAAGACCAGTGAGAAAATCAGCTAATTGAGTAAAATACAGTCAGAAAAGAGGACTTCAGTTCTTTTAAAGGCTATGAAAGATATCACTTCAGTCCATTGATCAGAAGATAAGCAATGCTCTTCTTCTGATTGTGGAGGATTCTTTATTTTCAACTGCTTCTGCAATTTGGCTTTTCTTTTCTTGAAATCCAAATTAGGGCAGGAATTTTCACCTTGTGTTTAATTCTGGCTTTTAACAAGCAAATGAAAATAAATTGCCATTTTCTAACGAAATGTGAAAAGAAATTCAATTTGTCTTTTTTTTTTTTTGCTTTATTTAGAAACTTTATCAAAGGGCTTCAGAACTGTTATTTTCTGTTTTGTGTATCAGATCTTTGGGCTTTGAATTGAATTTCCATCTACTCATATGGCATGTCAGAATCTTCAGGCAGTCTGTTGCAGTGCTTTGTCACCCTCACAGTAATGAAGTTCAGATGAAACTTCCTGTGTTTCATTTTGTGCCCTGTGCCTCTCATCCTGTCATTGAAAAGAGTATGGCCCCACTGTCTTGACACTCTCCCTTAACATATTTGTATACATTGATAATATTCTGTCTGTATTCTATTCTTAAGGCTTGGCTCTCTCAGCCACCTCTCGTAAGAGCAATGCTCCAGTCTCTTAATCACCTTCTTATCCATCCACTGAACTCTCTCCAGGAACTCCCTGTCTTTTTTTTGTGGGGGAGCCCAGCACAGGAAACACCTCTTCAGGTGAGGCCTCACTGGAGCTGAGTAGAGGGGGAGGATAACCTTATGTGTTGGTAGTGCTTTTCCTAATGTACCCCAGGAAACCATTGGCCTTCTTGGCCACAGGAGCATGTTGCTCACTCATGGTCAGCTTGCAGTCCACCAGAACCCCCAGATCCTTCTCTGCAGAGCTCCTTTCCAGCAGCTCAGCCCCTAAGCTGTATTGTTACACGCAGTTATTCGTCCCCAGGTGTAGGACTGTACACTTGCCCTTGATGAATATCATCAGGTTCCTCTCTGCCCAGCTCCCCAGCCCATCCATGTGTTGCACAGCCTTCTGGTGTGTCAGCCACTCCTCCCAGCTTTGTATCATCAGCAAATTTGCTGAGGGTGCACTGCCAGTATGGACAGTTTCACTCTCAAATATGGAAGCGTAGCTTTCTGAGCCACTGACTTCATCTCATACGTGAAATTCCTGATGCTATATTTAAAACAAAGCCTTTTATTTAAAATGGAGACTTTCTACTTCAGGCAGCCACCTGAGCTATCGCTAGAATACACAGTACTTCTACAAAAACCAAATGTCCTGAAAAATGAAACAACTAACTGGGTTGTGCCTGAGAGATCTGGCTGGGATTTCTGTTTTTCCCTAAAAAAAAAAAAAAAAAAAAAAAAAGCAGAGGGGGAAAGGGATAGTCCATACTGTTCTCTAGGTTTCTTTATATATCACAACTCACAGAAGTTAGCTATTCCTTCCAGACCTGTTCCTTTTTCTAGTGTAAAGCCTCATTTCCAAGATGACTAGAGTGTGAATTACTTCCTCTATTCAATTACAACATCTGATCACTGCCTACTCTTTTTCACCAATAATAAAAACTATTGAAGTAAAGCACTCACCTCTGGTTATGAAAAAACAGGCTGTAAGTCACCTTGAGATTAAAATATATATTGCTAAATCCATTCTTGGGAATTGAATGCAGTAATTGCTTGAGATGATGACAACTAAAGGGAACGCTGTATTTTTGTGGAACATTTCCAGGGATAATGGGTGAAATCCTCCACTGGTTTAAATCAGTAATGCTCTGCCAGGCTGCTGCTCTGGCTGGTGTAAATTATCATATCTTCATTTGAGGTCAATGGCCCAGCACTTCCTACTCTTTTAACTTGGGATGTTTCCCCAAAATATAAACTCTAATCCGGCTGTTTAAAATGGATATTACAAACTGGATGCAGTAGATCTGAGGTCCCAGTCTTTGAGCTGGGGGATATGCTCTTAGGTCAGGGTAGGAATTTAGCATGGCCTTTGCTACCCATGTAACAGATTGAGGGGTAACTAAGCAAAGCTGTGCTGTATTTTCAGGTTATCCTGCTGCCTGTCACAGCTGAAATGGAAAACAAGCTAATTACACCTCCACTTTTTCTACAAAAAAATAAAAATAAAGAATGAGAGCAAAGAGTAGCAGGGACTTGGCTGGAAAAGCTGCTGCAGTTCTTATGCTTTTGCTACAGTTCTGTTGTGAGAGCTCAGTGGACCAAAGAATTGGTGAAAGCAAACTCTGGCTTAGTGCTGTTCTCTTGAAGTTTGAAGAAAAAGACCCTGCCAGTATGGAGACAAAATTCTGGATTCATCATACTAATAGGAAATAGAAGCCAAGAACAGGTTAGGGATGAAGTGTTACAGTCAGATAATATTTGAAAACTCAATAGCATAATCTTCAAAGGTCAGGTTGTCTTAGATATTAAAAGTCTACGGAAACCGTTCAGAGATGGGAAGGCTCAGAATAATGGTGGAATGTTTAACCCCTAGTTTTAAAAGGTTCTGTATGCACCTTACAAAAGCATGCAGAAAATACACACTGGTACTTCTCAGGTTTTTTTTTAGTTAGTTTGTTTTTTTTTTAATCTGCATTCATGCATAGTTTTGCAGGTTTCTTTGAATATGAGATACTGTTCTGTTTCAGAAACAGATGATTTTTACTGTGTTTGTGTGTGGCAGAGAACTGTTAGCTTTGAGAACTTGCAGACAGAAAGCAAGAGTTATTTGGCTTGTTCTGGTACCATCAGCACAGACTTAGCTTTAAGCAACCCTGCTTTAACATTGAGATCACAAACTATAGATCCATATCCAGTGCTCACATCTTACCATTCTTGTCCACGTAGTAAAAGATAGCATAGTGCTGACATCCACTTCAATAGCAGTCTATCAAAAATTGAAGAGAGCATAATTTAAAACAATGATCCCTTTTGAATTTCTATGCTGAAACATGTTTCAGAGTGAAATAATGACATTTACAAATATGTAGGCTTATTTTTGTGACCTTTGACTCTGGAGCTAGTGATGAGAGGTATAGGGGATAAGGGAATTTTATTGTAGGTTTGAGGAGACAGCTGGCAAGGAGAGTTCTGGTTGGGTCTCTGCCTCAGTTTCTTTTAATATCTGCCCAGCATGATATTAGAAAGGTAGAGTCTCATCTTAAGCACTGACAAAATCTATTTGCAGGCCTTTCTTTGTTAGACTCCTGTATAGAGTGCAAGGCTGCTTAGGCAAGTTAAATCTGCCACCCAGCACTCACGGGTCCTCATTCTGAGATGGCCAGTTTCTCAGAGTGAACATTTTCTGAAAGTCAGGTACATCTTCTGTTGGCATTAGCCCTTAAAGCATGATGATGGTATCTTGTCCATCTTGTGTGTGTGTTCTTCAGAAGGAACTGCCTGATAGAAGGGGTCATTTCTGGTGATTGCCAAGATGAGTCATAAGAAACTCATGTAGAAGCATCAGTCCAGGTTATCCTGGCCCTATGAAGGCATTAGTTCAAAACTGAGCTCATGGCCAAGCTTATGCTGAACTTGGGAAGGAAAACATTAGTCTCTCTTTGCCATTTTGTCTTGGTTTGCCACTTCAGCTTTCCTTTCTAGGTTTGTGGCACCACCTCAGGCAAGAGTTCTGCTTTCATTTAGCTGACAAGGCTGAAATATGTCCAGTGAAA
Organism: Numida meleagris; assembly: GCF_002078875.1. NCBI lineage: Eukaryota > Metazoa > Chordata > Aves > Galliformes > Numididae > Numida > Numida meleagris. The sequence goes on from NC_034412.1 coordinate 56,344,219, forward strand.
AACACTCTGATATTGAAGAAAGCATTTACTTTCCTGTACATCTCCATTGTATTCTCAGCCTTGAAAAGCTGCCAGTTAGAGACAGTTACTTTTGCAATGAATTTTCTCCTTTTCTTCCTCTCTTTTCTACATGATATCACAAAGCAATTTACTTTTCACTGAAGCCCTTGTAGCCTTCAATGGGTTGATTGGTCACTGAATCTTTTTTCTCTGTCTCTCATTTATCCCGGTCTGCCTTCATTCTGAGTATGAAGGTGAAGCTGAGGTAAGGGTGGTTCAGCACTCTTTGTCTACCTCCAGGAGAGTATGTTCACACCTAAACAAGCAAACACTGTAGTTGCTTTAAAGCATATCCTGAGCCCTCTGAAGTTTGTCTGCTGTCAGTGATTTGTGCTGATGTTAGCATGTCAAAAAGCCAGCTCCATTTTTGCGGTGAAAACTCAATTTGAAGTCCCGTGTTTAATGGCGTGGGACTCCATAGACCTCTGAATTGCATGCTGTTATTCCAGATGTGCATTGTCTGTATAGGAGACAATTTCACAGTGATTAAGCATTTTAAGTTTGTCAAGTGCTAATTATAGCAGAAAGCATGACAACAGAATCTTCAAAGCTTCAGTGGACAGAAAAGCCTATTGATCATTCAGTTGATTTTTATTGCTGGGTATTGAGCAGTAGGGTTACCTGCTCTTGCACAAGCCATATTTTCTTTTTGAGTCATTGTACCAGTCTCATGAAAGAGCCTCGTCTGCTGTAATATGGGGCACTGTTTGAGTGGTATATACCCTGCTGCAGCGCACTGCATCACTGCAGCTCTTCAAAATTAAAAGGGCAAAGCACTGAGTTAGGAAGTTTTGGGAGTGCTTTTTGTGCCATCAAAAATGTCAATAGATCCCATGCTAATCCATCATTAAAAGTGATTTTTCCTTTATTCTGTGAAGGCACTGGAACTTCATCCCCTCCTGTTTATGTTGCAAAGTGCTGGAATGAGTGAGTACTCCAGATTCTGGGGTGTGGCATCAGATGGCACAACCAAAGGGAGAAACTGTGGCCTGAAATAGTAAAATGCAGTGCCAGGGGTGCCTCACAATGTCGATTCCTTGCAGCTGTTAATACAGTGCTGGAAGGCAGACAACTGGATAAAGACGATGGTTGGGAAATGTGTGGCAAATGGGCAACTACACTGCTGCTGCTTTGGCAACCTGTGTGTTGTGATTAACCAAGCTGCTATTGGGCCAGAACCAGTTGCCACAGCTAAACTGACTGCCTGCTGTAAACAGCACATATTTGGGATAGCTCCTTGAAAGCTGTATGGATTGACTGAATATTGTCACCTGGAAATCAAGGGCCAAAACTCAACTGCTTTAGGAAATGAAGTCAGATGCTGCAAACCTTTGTGATAAAGAACGTCCTGAATGTACATTCTATTGTGTAAAGCATATTTTTGCTTGCTCTTTCCATCAGTTATTTTCTTTAAGGCTTCATAGGAGAGAAAGAAAAGTGCATTTGAGATGAAAGGCCGCAAAGCCATGTTAAATTTCATTTATGGAGATGAATTGGAAACAGGTGTTTCACGTAACTGAGGGGCACCATTCTGAGAGAGCCCTTGAGAGTCAAGAGAAAGAAATTACAAAGACAACAGTATATTCAGAAAGATAACTATAATCAAGCCCTTTCCATGGCTATTAAGGGGAAAAGACAACAACCACAAATGCAATGGAGAGATTAAAATTGACTTTGTAAAAAGCCATTTTTTATTTTTTGCTTCTGTGAAATAATTTCAAAACCGAAGGAAGGAATAATTGAAGCATTCACAGAATATATCAATAATACCTCATTATCCAGCTTTGCTTCAATCCACTGATTTCAATTTTCTTTTGTACAAGCGGCATTTATCAGAGGACTTAGCATATGAATGGGAAGGGGGGAGAAATGTAAAATACATGCTCCAGATTTACATGTCTTAGGAAGCCAAATAGCCCTCAAAACTAATTGTTTTTGAAATGATTTATAAACCTTATCTTATGTGTTGACCCTAATCAGAGCAATTAATTTCATAATGAATTCTTCCTACATACACCCTATCTTATTATCCTTAGTCTAAATTAATAACATCATGATAATAATTAGCAGATATAAAATTCTCTTCACTACTTCTCGTAGCATGTGGGCTTGATATAAAAGAACAACAAAGATGACAATTAGAGGAAAACATGTCAGTTGTATGGATTGTTATGCATCGTAACCCTAGCATCTGCAAAATATGCTTTATTTAAATGTGAATTTTTTTAAATTCTTCCTCTCTTTCTCCTCCTGTTTTATTTTAGGAGTTTTCCTTCCTGCAAGAGGAAAATGCCTGTGTTTAGATTAGTAAAACAGCCAGAAAACTATAGGGTCCACATTTTATCACTTTTGCCTTTACTGAATACATTACTATGTATCAATTAATTACTGAAATGATAACTCTCCTCACGTATCTGGAGGGAAAATCTTTCTACAGGCATGGCTGGAAGGTGATTGTCCCCTGTTAGTCCACAGCCCCATCTTTGGCCCAGTTCCGTTACAACCCTTGAATTTCAGCTCTCCTTTATTCAAAGTCACTTTTCCAGCCTGTGCAGTCCTAAGAAAACATGATGCACCTGCATAAACAAATTATTGCCTGAAGCCAACAGCGTCAACAGTCACAAACAGGACAAGGTGCATGGAAGAGTTGCTTCAGAATGTTTTATTCATGCACCTGACTGATCATGTATGGTCTACAGCTGTACACTAATAGGAAAAAAGATATGTGTATATATATTTTTTTTTAAAAAAAAAGGTAGAGCAGAAGAGCTTGACTGGTGCACCTTTCATCTAACCAGCAAGGGCCTACCAGCAGCAAAACCATGGCACTGGCCAAGGCCTCCAGAACTTTTGGAAAAGAACACCTGAATGAATAACCCCACAGAACTAGTGGTGAAACAGTCCATTTCTTGTTTATGCCTTTTGTTCTGAGTATTTTCTCCACCTTCAAAAATGAAATGAAGATAATGTGTAAAGACAAAGCTATTTCAAAAGTTTTGAGTGTATTTTGTTTTTAAAAAAGCATGAAAAAGAATTGTTGCCTCGCTTCTACTTTTCAGGCTAAGAATATTTGCCAAATTCCAATGCAGTTTGGCATTCATTTTAGAAATTAGCACAAAAAGTTTCCTTTCCCCAGTCTGAGAAGAAAAAGCTCCTTTGGCCTCCTAACCTATTATTTGCCATGCTCTGTGGCACAGCAGTCCGGATGATCAGACCTCCTCAGTGGCATCATGTCCTCTGGCAGCAGGACTTAGAGCAGTACCTGTACATGTAAAGCTAAGTAGATTTCAGTCTAAGTAATGTGAAACCCTCAAATCTGCTCCCTCATTTATTTTTTATTTTTTAAAAACTGAGAGTGGCTTAATGATGTTGCACTCCATGGAGATGTGGAGATGCAGCACAGCTTGTGTATGCCTTTACTCTCTGATCCAGTGAGGTGAGTAGCCATACTGTAAAACCTGTGCGCAAACTTCCCCTTAATCACATGCAGGAAAGTCATTTGGGATGACCTCGGACTCGAGCATATGCTAAGTGACCTCCAGGCCTGCAAAATCTGTCAGGCACCTGAAATATCCCTGCAGAGCTATGGGAAGAGATGTTAAGGAGATGTGGAGAAGTTAGCCCATAACATGTGTGTTTCAGCTTCAGTGCCACTAGAGTGCACCTCTTCCACAGCCAATGCTGAAGCAAATTCTCTCCTAATGCTTTTTATTAACGTCAGTGTGTTGTCTCACTGAGATTAGAACACAAGCTCTGATACTTGATTCTGCGCAAATGCATATTCTGTTTTGAGCTGAACTACTACTAAAGAATAAGAAGTCCTCCTGATCACAGGGCATAGTTATACCCTGAAGCCCTAATTTAGCATTGGTCATACTGGAACTAGACAAATGGTTAATGTTTGCCATATGCCTAGTAGTACATGTTTTAATTACCTTGCTGAATCAGAATTTCCTTTAATATAAAATTGGTTGGAATTGGCAGGAAATATGTCCAGATGAGGTCAGAGATGGTCAGCCACTGAGACTTCACTGAACAGTAAATGATGCCAATCTGATAATATAGAAAGCTGAATTTATATATTATGTATCCCTTCAGCGAGCTCAGAGAAAATTCCAAAATGTGACCTTTCTGCAAGGGAAAACAAGATGTCCTTAAATTCTTACACTTCAATGAAGGGACAGTTGCTTCTAAACAAAGGTATTATTTGTGTGTGTTTCCAAGTATTCAATCAATTAATGTAGCTTTTTGTTTTTTGTTTAAAACAAAATGAAACAACTTTACCTCCTTTTTCCCTTCTACAAGCACTTTCACCAGGAATATTTTTCCCATGCAAAGCCAACTTTTCAGTGAGACCATCTCTTTTGGGCAGCTGTACTCTTCAGAGCATTAATAAATAATATGCTACATGTCGTGGTGATGCAATTCCCCTTCTGCAAAAAAAAAACAACAAACCATAATGTGGCCTTCTGTGGCCTGATTCACAGCACAGCGAGAGTTATAGAGTGTCCTTCCTACCTTGTGCACCTACCCCCCATGCCACTTCTTATATCTCCTTTATGCATAACTGTATACTTATGACAAATTTCAGAGGAGCAGACCTGCTCAGAAAGGTCAACTTAGTACACAAGCAAGTTTTTTCCCACACAGTTGAGAGTAAAACTGACCAGGAAACCTAAGAGGAAAAAAACTGTAACATTACCTGTGTTTTTCAACTGCAGGAATGAACAGCTGGTCAAACTATAAAAGCAAAAGGTGAAGTGAGGCTGATGGATAAGAAACATTAGTTCATCTGTGGTGAGTTGTGAGGTTTCAATAAATTTGAATCACACCTAGGCCTCTGTGAACCAGTGAAAAAAGTTTTTTTTCATTCACATTTCAGATCTTGACTTACACATTTGTATTCTCAGTCCCTCCTGCTACAGAATGAGTCCAGCTTCAGATCGTCTCATGGAAGTTCAGGCTGTTTCTCCATGGGTGCTTTTTCCCTGGATTGGAAGAACATCTGTGGCTTTGAAAAAGTCCATTTTTCTTTTAGTTTTTTTCCAATAACATGAAATGTTATAGAAGCTCAAAATTATTTTTGCAGAAAATACACTCAACCATTTATATTTTTTGGCTCTAATGTGTATCTTGTTATGAGCCAGTACCAAAGATGTGATAACAGTGTCTTCAGTAAGATAAAACACGATGGATGAATGCTGAGTTAGGAAAAATGAAGCTGAGCAAGAACACACTTGGCTGTGTGTACTGAAGAGATGAAGCTAACCTGATCTGCTCACCCTCTTGAGGCTTTGAGAAGTAACATATCATCAGTGAGATGCCAAATTAATTTGATTAAGCTGCTACTGATGTTTCAAAACAAAGAGCCTGTTTCATATGAATGCATCTCTGAAGAGTTCATTGGAAGTGCAGCCAAACCACAAGCTAGCCAGGAGAGATGTCTTGACTTCGCACTTTGGTCATCTTGATATTGTTGAAACTGGAGGCTGGGGAGAATGGATTCAGTAACCTACTTTTTGCCACCTTCTTTTGCCTTCTGAGAGAGTGTCTTTGGCTAGCAACCTGCTAGACAGGTGAAAGGAAAGGCAAGTGGCCCAAAGTCACTTTGTAACCTCAATCTCAACTCTTCAAGATATCCTTTAAAAGCCATTCTATGAAGCCACATTTTTTAAAATAGCTGTCATCTCTGCTAACTGAACAAGGAATGAATGAATTTAGCTTACTATTTCATTGTGAGCAGAGCGAGGCCCAGCTCAGCACTTTACTGTCTAGCCTGATATAGCCTCAGGATTCAAAGAACCCTGGACCAGCTCTAAATTGCTCTGGAAGCCAGAGACTCTTTCAAAGTATTTCTTATGTAGGGAGAGCTGCCTGAGCTGCTCAGATAGTTGTGTCGTGTTTGCATCTCAGCTGTTTTTTTTTTGTTTTTTTTTTAAACTCAGCCTTAAGTATTGGCAGGTAGGCAAAGGCACGGTGGAGCAAGGAAAACCCTCAGGTCTTTGATCAACAGAGTGCCAACTGGAACAGAACCAGTGAGAGCAAAACCTGTTCCATAGTAGCTTTTCTTCATGCCTCCTGAAATGTTTTACCCTCACCAAGGAAGGACTTATGTTTCTGACATTGATGGTACCCCAGATTCATTACTGCTGGATGTAGTTTGTGTACCTGATTGAAGCTGGAATGCCTCATGTCTCACTGCAGCTTTCCATGATTTGAGGCCTCTTGACATTATTTATGCAACTGCTAATTGACACAGAAACACATCCAAGAGATGAAACAAGGAGCAAGAGCAACAAGAGGAGCAAGTGGCTAAGGAAAGGTCATAGCAATACTGCTTGGCTGCTTTGTAGGAATGGAAAGAGAAATTCTCCTCTTGAACCCTTCATTTTCTGTTCTTTGTTAGTAAGATTGATTTATGGATTGTGACACTGAGAGCTTGATTTTCTTCTTACTGATTTGGAGGGCTACGAGTGCGTGAAAAGCAATAAAGTAGAAATATGAATGTAAACAATCTCTTTTAAAATTGCCAGCAGTTGGCAGTCGTTTTTTCTTTGCCCTTTATGCTGCTGACACTCAGATCAGGGCAAGACATTTCCACATATTCTATGTTTTAGGAACATCTGTACGTATATTGTCTTTTGAGAGTGAACTTACCAAGCCCCCACCCTGAAATGCAATTAATAAACGTTACTATCAGGAGCCCACGCATGTAGCAAGAGCTTGGCCTTTTCCTGAAACTAGTGTAGCAGTCTCTGAAATCTAGCATGTGGTAAAAGTTCTGATCACGGGTGTGGAACAAGTTCCATAAAGGGGAGCAACCAGGTTGATAGACAGGTTCAAAGCAAGTCTAAGGAAAATGCCTTCTTGTACAACATGAGTTAGATCTGTGGAGCTTGTCACCATAGGGTGGTGGTGATGCTAGGAGCTTGCAAGGGTTCAAAAAGTGACTGAATAAATTCCGGAAAAACTGAAAACCACTGAAGAGTGCTAATCCCCATCACCACTTCCCATTCAAAGGGCTTTATGTCTTGGATTGGTGCAAACTGAAGAGTGCATGTGGGAAATAGTGCTCTGAGATTGCTTTGGCCTTAACCTCTTAGACAAGTGTCTTCTGCTCCTGGCTGCTCTCCGGAGCAATACTCTAGCACAGTGTTTTGCATAAGAGAGCAAGAAGTTTCACAGATGGTTGCTGTGCAAGTAGGTCTTTAAACAAAAGCTAAACAAACAGGCAGGACACTTAGAATCAATTTACATACAGTCAGTTAGGAATTCTTCATTTAATCTACAGGGATTACCAAGTGGCAGGTTCAGGCTGTTTATTTTGATTTCTTTCAGCGTAACGTGGTGTTTCCCTTAAAATAAAACCCACACGCAAATTAAATGTTTCCTGTAGATTTTCTGGACTCAAATTCAAAAACAGTGTACTGACACTGGAGTTTCTACTCCAGTATTCTGTATATTCTACTCAGTGTATCCTCCCTGTCTTGAAGTCCTCAACTTTCATAAACAAGTACATAAAGAAAAAGCTGTTCTAAGAATTCTCTCTAGTTAAGACCAGACACATAAAAAAATGAGGTTTTGAAGGGTGAGGGGAGAGTGTAATGGAAAGCGGAGGAGAGAACGGAGTGAAGGCAAGAAAAAGTTCACATGGTTAGAGGTGTGCTTAAAGAATAAAAATTGAACCAGAACATTAGAAACCACACCATGAAGAAACAGGCAGTGGCCTTGCTGAGAGTCTGATGGTTTGTCAGAGCAGAGGTGGAGCTGTGTCACACTTCACAGCCCTGACCTGGCCTAGGTTGACTGACAGTCTGTCTTTCCAGTTTCCGAACTATTAATGGTTTAATTTGGCTCATACTGTCTTTATCCTCTCCTGAACATTAATTTCTTCACAGTTAGCAAAATGCCATATATCCTGCAAAGGTATAGTGAAAAAGATGTACTGAATGCACTTTCAGCAGAAAACACAAGGCAATCCAGATTCTTACCCTCCATTCTCTTTCTTTTAATGATCTTCACAATTGATGCATCTTTTTTCAGCTGTGAACTGACTTTGCCATCCTATTTCATCCTTTGCAGGATATGAAATAGTTTTGAAACGTTCATTGTGTTGCACCTTCAGTATTCTAGAAAACGTGTACTGTGTAAGACAAATGCAACTTGGAAATACTGTGTTTAGATATTTACTTTTTTTGTCAAGATCATCTATACGTTATGCTGTGGAGACTGAGGTTCTGAGCCAGAAGAGGGCTGCACTGTGCTGAAATGTCCTTGATATATTTCAGTTCATAGATGTTATTTAAACTTCAGCAAGAGTTACGTGGGACTAACACTGATCCCAAATGATAAGTGTAATCAGTAGAGTGAGATTTCTCAAAGGTAATCATTTTGATAATATGCATTAAGGTTCATGAAAGCGTGGCTACTGGTGTCAGCTGATACCCAGAAATTTTTGTCAGGGCCTGAGAATACAAACAAGGAAGGCAAAGCATTGCAATATATTCATGCATTTAAATGTTTATTTTTCTGTTGTGAAACATAAACATCAGATTTCAGATAAACAACTGACCTTTGCCATAGTAATCCTGAAGTGAAATACTCAGATTTAACCTGAGGCACACTGTAACAACAACAACAAGAAAAAAGAAACCATCACAGAAAAACCAAAGAGCATATCCTTAAAATGTAAAGCATGGAATTGTTCATGGAACTGTTCCATGTCTTGGGCTGAGATTTTCTAAACTAGTCAACTTTGGTGTGGCCCTTCTGTGAGTTATGACTACAAAGTTAACACTGACTTCGGTGGAACAGACCTCTTGATTTGTGCTGTGCTGCACACTTGAATACCCACTGCAAGTTACATGTGACCTGAACAGCTTGGGGTCCTCCAGCAGGAGTTGCTGGTCCATGTAGCTGTCAGTCTTCAACTCATAGCCTGACAATCTAACTTAATTTTTAGAATGCTAAAGGAGAAGATGGTGCCTAGCCTGCTACATGGCTCACTATAATCACTAGGGTTTAATTAAGCATACGCTGGCTTAATGTTTACAGGAGTTGGTCACTTCATACTTCTTGAGACACAGTGACAGCATTTGTTAAGGGTTCCAATACCAAGATGTTGGTAATGTGACGGTGAACTGACTGCATGAAACAAAGCAAAACCCTTGTCTTGGCACAGGTGACTGTATAGCATTGTGTTCTCCAGGCAAGGAGTCAATGCAATAGCCAGGTGCAGGCAGCGAGGCATCCTTTGTTCTTGCGGTTACCTCACACTCCTTGAGGGCTCTGTCTCATGCAATGGAAAAGACCTGAAAAGAGGATTTGAAGCCAGACAATGAAATGACTTTACTGAATGAAGATACTCCCATGGTGTGCCCTCTTACACAAATGGAGCAGCCTAACGTTAGACTGGTCATAACATGCTGAGTGCCTTCTAATCTTAAGCTTGGTTCAAGTGTAGCTCTGATCAGCTCTTCTCTGAAGGGGCTTTAATGCCGCATAGGTCCCATCCACTGGACGTTATGTTTCTCTTGTGTGTAAGAAGCCTGAAGTCATTCAGCAGCAAAGTTTTTTGTGTTTTGTAAGCAGTACAACTTTATTGTATTCCTTGCCATTTCTTTTCTCGTCAGCTTGCGTCCACATGCAGTTAACCACAGGGAAGCTGTTTCCTGGTACCAGGATCTCCCTCTCTTTTGGAAGACATATGCAGTTTTTGTTTTGTTTCCAGATCTATCACCATACTTCCTAGCTCCCCCTCTGACTGGTACCAGGCAAGCACCAGGAGACACATGGGCTTTCAGAGTCGTTGCTAAAAACAAAGGGACTTTTTTTCCCACAGTTAAATTCCACTCTCCTTGAATTGGAAAGTTGTTAGTGGGCTGAGCCCTGGATCTGCTGGCCTAGTTGAGAAATAGTTCACCTAATAGTTCGCCTGGGGTGTGGGACCAGTCAGCAGCTGACATAATTGCCCTACTGCCAGGCTAGCCTACTCTGTGAGGCAGGAGACCTGACTTTGATGGGTAGGTGTAACACAATCTCTAGATGCTGTGCTCCTGACAGGGAAAACATTTGCCCACTGACTGTATGGTCAACCTTCTGAAAGAACTGTACAATGCAACTATTTTGTCTGGCTGAATGGTTTGCAGTGTGAATAGGCTTGTTCAGAACGGATCTGGCTGCTACTCTTGGCGTATTGCCAAGGGGTAAAGAAGGCCACAGCACATGTCCCTCCCAGACTTTGCTGTAGATAGGAACAGGAGCCTTGGAGAAGATACTTAATTTAAACTCATCTTACCCAAAGTAAGATAAGCCTTCTCTGTAAAGAGCACTGAAATCTCCTCATGAAAAAAGCTAGGTATTAGTATTATTAAATAAGACCTAAAGCCTTCAGCTCTTCCTTGTTTCCAGTTGCTTGAGCAGTAATATGTTCATCTGATGGAAAACTCACCTGTGGTTTTCCCTGCATGAAGCTTATATTAATTTCTTCTGGGTGGATTCATAAAACATTCCTCATAATCCCCATTTACTTCAAGCCGTTTTGCTGCTCTGAATAGTGCAGTATCTCATAAAGAACATCTCCTTTCATTCAAAAAACATTTGCATTTTATTTGTGCCTCGGAGGAAGAAGAATCCAAGCTGATTACAATACAGAGACACTGTACATAATGAAAAAATAATTGCTTCAATTGTTTTGCTGTGGTGGTCTTAACAACTCTTTGTCAGTTGGTCATTCCCTCATCTGCTTACCCGGGCCCGAGCAGCTGAAGCAAGCACATCTCTGACACTGATTGAATACCTATGCAGCTGAGATCGTCTAATGTCAAAGGTGAGGTAGGAGAGCACCCAGAAGAAGATGTCAGCAGTTTGGATCAGCAGCAATCACTATGTGATACAAACCCAATAAATAACTGGAACACACATCGTAGTGAATGCACATTTGCTCACATGCATACATGTGAAAGAAAAGCTGCATTGTGAAGGAAGGCTCTGTCTAAGCACAGCAAACAAAGGTTGTTCTGACTCCATCAGTGCCTTCACTTGAAAAGCATTGACTGTGGTTATAAATCAAGATTTGCATGCTCACTCCAATACCAGTGATTTGTTCTGCCACGTAAAACACTCTTACAGAATGCATGTTAATCAAGACTTGGTTTCCCCTCTAGACAATCAGTGCTGCTAAAATACAGGAGAAAAAGTAACCAATAAAAATCAGTACAGTGCAGATAAAATAGGAGGGAGGTGGCACCTGCTGCCTGCCTACATCAATAACCCTACTAGAAAGTCATCCCTTGCCTCCACTGAAAATTTCTTCGGGTGCAGTTCAGTGTAAGCAGTATTTAAGGGCACTTTATGTGCAGGGAAAGTTATAGTATTCCATGTTAATGCATACAAAATAACTGGAATTGGCAAAAGACTGCCAGCTATTGGTTGTAATGGCTTGAATTTTCCTTTATGACTTGATCAGAGCCCTCAGGTATAGGGGATGCCTGAATTACAGACATATTTTAGAGAACTTAGTTGTCATCCACCTACCTGTCTGAGAAAATGTGTTTCTATTTCACCACAATTTCAACTTGTTTTAGGATGAGGACTGTTTCATATTTCTCTGGTCTGCTTTTCTTTTTCTGCTTGGTGCATGCATGGTCTCCAAAGTAATCAAATCAGTGATTTTGAGGGAGGATATTTTATCTACAGAAGGCCCTGCATAACATGTAGGAACTTTTTAACGCAGTGGAATGCAAAGTTATTGAAATATTCTGTGGCTCCCTCTGTAGCAGAATAATTTAAATTGAATTTTTTTTAATGGATTGTAATCATTACTTTTAATTTTCTTCTAGAAAGTGCTTGCTACAGTTCAGTAATGGAGGAAGGCAACAGCTGGTCTGCGCATTTGTGAGTGAGCAGCATTTAATAAGGTAATATGTTAATTTTCTAAGTGTCAAGAATTACAAATTCATGCCAGGCCAAATTAATGCACGTTTTCACACAGCATAGTGAAGGACTACCTAAGCAAGCACTGTTGTGTTTAGGGTGCTTGTAAAGCAGCTACCTTTTCAAGAATGAGAGGAGAACGTCCATGCTGTGGAGATATGACTGCCCCTCAGTATTCACCCCCCAAAAAAAACAAAAACAACAGAATATTAATGGCTGTAGGCAATGTGGTACACAGGCTCCCATCCCTCTTCTGCCACAAAGAGCCCCATAGTGTTTCAGTAATATGAATAAAAACTGTAGATAAAAAACAGTTCTCAAACTCCATTAAACTTTTAGGCAAGGCTCCTATTTACTCCTTTCCAAAACCAAATAGTAAATATTGACTGTAGTATCAATATTTATCTTGAGGGGAAAATAAATCTTCCTTTGCAAAACTCTAAAGCCATTTTTTTCAGAGAGAGAGATGACTCAAATGGTAAGTTTCCCAATAATAATCTCAGCAAATTCAGTACATTAAGGAAATGATCAGCTCAGGAACATCTAGAACTTTGATTTTCCCCAGATGGAGAAACTTGCTGAGGAGCAAAGCTAGAACTCCATGAAAGCCCAGTGTGCTCTGCCTCTTACACAGTTGCCTAATGTTGTGCTGAAGAGCAAAATTTCTGGTTTACTCACTGTGAAAGTGCTATTTGAGTTCAGCACCATGAATGGAATAAAACTAATAAGTTTATTTTGATGTCTGAAATCCTTAAAGATCAATTCCAAAAACCTGTTTTGGTCCAACTCTGGATGCGTCTAAGACCTCAGAGGAATCTCCTGCAAAGTGTACTTTGAAGTTAAAAAAACAAAACAAACACTTTTCTTCTATAATCATACCTATTAGATCTTTTCCTTCTATCTGACCTGTTCTAGGTAGAGTTACTGCTTCTATTTTCAAGTTTTGAATGCATAATTTAAATTATCTATAAGTATAAGGCCTTCACATACATAGTATGGTGGAGATAATATGGTATCATCTGTGAGTTCTCACAGTGATGCCCAAGTCAATGCCAAACCAGCTTAAGCTGTGCCAGAGGATGGCCAGAATATAATAGAGAAAGGCTTTTGTGAGAGAAGAGTGAGGATGGTGGTGGTAATATGATGCAGAAAAAACTCCAGGGAATTATTTAATGCTATGCCTGTAGATCAAGGGCTTTAATAAAATAAAAAGAACAAAGAGAAGACTATGCACTCTTATGATGGATGAATATGCCTGTTTTGGTACTTCTGGGATGGATTATGCTATTGAAAAACCATTCAACATTGGCTAAAGAACTGTAATATATGTGAAACTCCACAGTTAATGCATCATTAAATAATTTGCTGCAACTGATTTATAGGTGCAATATACTACACTGTGTCAAACCATGTGGGATAATAAATGGTATCACAAAAATATACTATTGAAACTTTTGTTCTAATCAGTCTTTTGAGTTTTAGTAGAACATAGTTCTGCAGAATGGAATTGTCCTATTGATCTTGATAGAGTAATAGGTAAAAAGCTTCATGCTGTATATATTTTAAGGCTTTTTTAAGCAATCTGGTTTGTGGTCCAGTGAATCAGGCAGTAGACTGTGACCTGTGGGACCAACACGCTTTTTGCTCTGTCATTGAAACTCTAAGCTGCCTCTCTAAGTTCCTCCTGGCTGAATGTTGTAGTGCTGACTTTGAGATATGTGTTCCTTCTTTCCATGGGCACAATCCAGGATCCCATCGCTTGCCTACATGTATTGGTTACGTAGAGCCAAAGACGTCAGAATTCAAAATAACGTGAATCTAGCCTTCATAGGTCTTGGGTGACTTACTGCTTCCAGGGAACATCTCCCCACTCTCTATATTCACCATCCAGAAAAGAAACACTTGTTCCCTCTCTCCTAAAAGGGAATTCATAGAATCATAGAATATCCCAAGTTGCAAGGGACCCACAAGGATCACAGGACCACCCAAAATTCAAACTCTGTGGCTGGGAGCACTGCCCAAATACTTCCTGAACTCCATTAGCTTGGGGCTGTGATCAGTGCCCCGAGGAGCCTGATACAGTACCCAGTCACACTCTGGTAAAGAATCTTTTCCTAATATCCAACCTGAACCTCCCCAGATTCAGCTCCATGCTGTTGTTCTTATGTGCATGTTTTGGGAAGAAAGCACCGCTACTCCCATTTACTGTTCCAATTCAGTGGTTCAGACCTTTACAGAAGAAGCGAACACGCTCAGTTCAGATCTTGCCCCAAATGTTCTTCTCCTTGCCTCCCCACTCCACTTTCCAGAATGTGCCTAACTTCATGGTTGCAGGGTCTTGCTGAGCAATGTTCACAGCCACTCTTCCTGAATGAATGTTCTCACATACAGAAAATATGCATTTACAGGGCCAGGTAAGAAGGGAATTTTAACCTTGGCAAACCAGTGGTAGGAATTCCAATTGGAGAAGGTCCTGTCTCCTTGTCCCTAGGGGACTGCCTTCATAATTTGTGGATGTCCTTTTGGGAACCAATGCAAAGAGCCCTGATGTTCAGGCACTGATGGTCAGGTGCTGGAACAGGCTGCTCAGGGAGGTGGTGGAGTCACTCTCCCTGGAGGTGTTCAAGAACCGTGGAGAGATGTTGTATTGAGGGACATGGTTTACCAGGAATTATTGGTGATAGGTGGATGGTTGGACTGGATGATCTTAGAGGTCTTTTCCAACCTTGGTAATTCTATGTTGCCTGGTGCATTCCAGTGCTATGATAAGGCTAATGGATAAGTTTACTGTAATTAATAATTTGTTTGATTAATTTAGGACCTCTAAACTTTTGTACTGCATTGTTTCCAAACAAGACAGATTTTTTTTTTCCATTATAATAAATTATTAAGCAAGTATTTTCTGCAGCTGTATTTCAGCCTACAGGAAATAATTGCTAAGACTCATTTCTGTTTATGCTGCTCATACTGTGTCATGCTACGTCATGCTATAGTTAAAATTTGTATTCCTTCACATTTTGTCAGAGGGCAGAGTACACTAATGGACTCAAAATTACCCTAACAGACCTCACTGAGACCTCTGACTCTCACTGGCTGCTCGTGGGCCAAGAGCCCCATTTAATCTCTCGAGCCTTCAGTCTTGGCCTGAGCAATGCTGTAGTTATTCTTTGTAGGTATTCTTGCTCTAGTCTTGTTTACAGATTGTTTTCCAGGTTTTTTGGGCTGACCATAGACCTGACTTGTTAATTTCCCAGATCATAGAAGCTGCTGCTGCCACTGCTCCACCTGGGCTGCCCAGTTCAGACATCGCAGGGCTGTGGTGAGCTCACTGCTCCTGCTCACATCATCGCCCTCAGCTCCCAGTTTGCCTTCCCATGTGAAGTGACCCAACTCTTTTTGCTCTCTGACACAAATATCTTCTTCTGGAGTAATCCTGAAGGGGGTGGTTAGAACAAGACTTCAAAACAGATGTCTTGTTATGTTGGTTAAAGGCAGTATTTTGAAGTGTTATGAGTGTTTGGATGTTTGAGGTACGTTTTAGGAGTGCTGTGGGAGAAGGTTATCATGTTTTGGGACAGAAGTATAACTCCTAACATTTAAGTGATTTTAAATTTCTGTCATGAGGTCAATAAGATTTCTAGCAACAAGATTTCTAAAAGCATCAAAGTTGCATAGCACCCAGATACCTTTGGGAACTGATGGAACAGGTGCTAGTAAAAGACAATATTCCACTGGTGAAGGAGAAGTGGACCCTAATTTATAAAATGAAATAAAATATTAGGTTTCACCAGATTCAGCATGACAGTGCCCCCTTCAGCATACATGCTCTACAGAAGGTGATGCAAATTGTTGCTTCAGTTTCAATTGGTCCAAGAAGTGTCAGGCACTATGGAGAAACCTGGAACACCAGCAAATTTTGGTGAAACAAGTCCAATTCTTTGCTAGTGCAAATCAGGCTACTCTTGATGAAACCCATGGCCTTAGTTGCAGAAATTAGTAAAGCATAATAAACTTAACAGGGAAGTACTTTTTCTTTAGTCCAACTGAGAATCAATACTAGGATATTCACTTATTTCTCTAGTTAACAGTAAATATTTCCTAGATGAAATACTGACCTAAACAGTTCCATCAACACCATCATCTCTTTAATACCATTTTTACTGTATCATATAGTGTGCAGTATGTAGCTATTGCAAGATAAGTAGAACTACTGACAAGATGGAAAACGAGCTAAAGGAGTCAAGTTTATTTTGAGCCTTGAAAGTACACTAGCTTTGAGAAAACAGGAGCTTGTAAAGGACTTTGGTGAATTATAGTCCATTGTCAGAAATGTTGCAGCTAATTAGCAGCTAAAGTTTCCAGAGAGAGGAAACTGTGACATGATGGAATGGCTGTTCGCACAGTCTCAGCCCATAGGTGTTTTGATGCTGGCATGGTTATTGATGGGGCTTCTACATTAAATTAATTTAAAGGAAGGGGAGCAGCACAAGGCTCCTAAATAAAATGAATGTTCAGTAGCTTACGCCTGTTTACTACTTGCTTACTGACCACTGCTTTTTCAATTATAGCATTTTCAAGAGATGCCATTATGGTGGAAAGTGAGATTTTATGGCCCTTCATCTGCTCTGTATCATTTACTACTGCTGTTATTGTTCTGTGGGTTGTGGTAAGAGTTGGAGGCCTTGATCATTGCCTCCTTAAGTGCAGAAGAACATATGTCTCTGTCCCAGAGGATTTGCAATTGGATCATTCATGGCCTTGTAAGCGCATAGCAAGTTACCTTACTACCTCCAAAGGGCATGAGGATCTTCACTGCATGTGTACAGTCACGTGCAGGATACCTCCTGCTGGCTCTCAGCAAGTAAAGGTTGACCAAATAATTGGTGTAGCTCTCAAACTGGCCTCTCCCTAATATTCTGCTTTTCTTTTAACTGTTGAACTTTGATGCACTTTCTAGTGAACAAAAGAAGGAATAAAGTAACTTGAGGTGAAACTTGGTGACAAAGTGATCCACAGAAAGAATTGCCTGCCACTATGGAAATCACTTGTGTGAGGTAGAAGCATTTGATTAATTAAATATCACCATTCCAGTTACATAAATGAACAAATAAAAAAGGGTAATAATGACATAGCTTGGTAAATCTTTCTGTCTTCCCAATGCACATTCACATCACCTCAGCAAAGACCTCTTTGCTTTCAGCTGTTAATTCCTATTTTTTCCTTGAAGGAGTTATGTGTAGACATGGCAGCTTTCCTCCTGTAAATGCTGATGCAGTATTGACCATGCTGGATGTGATTCAGAGTAATGAAGAAGAGATTATCAGTTTCTTATATCTGGGCCAAATGAGCAGAAATGCTTGTGCCTTCTAATGTAATTTACCTCATCAGAGGTACTTTTGAAGAAATAGTATGTTAAAACATACTTATTTTACAGTTTAAAAACAGTTTTTCTTTGTCTGGGTCAGTCTGCGCAAAGGAGGGAGCTCGAATTAATTATTGCCTCTTGTACATTTTTGAAGCTTGTTTCTGCAAATATTATTACAACCTGGATACCATTTCTGTAATTTAAATAAACTGTTGGCACTTCACTGACCTCACTCCCTTGCAGCTATTTCAGGAATTAGCTCTCCCTCTTGTGGTTACTGTCAACAGCACCACCAGTCCATTACAGGAGACTGAATCGTGCTCTCGGACTTGCTCACTCTAGTGCTTGCTTGAGATTTTCTTGTGCTGAGTTTATTAACTACAGCAGGAGACAAGCCTGTGGAAAACAGCTTCCAAAGCATTCTTCCAACAGTATGCAAGTTCTCCCTCCGTTTGCCAAAGCATAACAGATACTTCGAACAGAATGTATAGATGTCATCAAAAGTTTTGTTTTGAATACTTTCCCTTGAAAGAGATCACTGTTCCTTTATGGAATGATCTCCCACTGAAGACAGTCAAATTTAGCCATTCATCTACCTCATAAATATTAATTCACAGCTACTGAGGTTTTTTTTGTTTTGTTTTGTTGTGGTGGTAATTTGAAATTGTGCTACAAATGCCTGGCCTGTCAAGCCTGCATACTAATTAGAAGTAAATGTGACTCCTCATCTTTATAAGGAAATAATATTTTAATCTCAGGACTGTCACTTTACATTGGGAATGATGAAGGCTGACAGCAGTGTCAAACAGCTCATCAGAGCTGATACTTCAAAGTCTCTCAAGCTTGGTTAATTGGTGAAACAAAATAAGGAAACAATCAGCAGTCTAGTGAATGATTCCATTTGTATTTCTCCCATTCATAAGAGACGGGGCTATTTTACTGAAGAACTACTATTTTGTGGGAGAACATAATTCAGCAGGTTATGGGGAGCCGTGCTTTTGGAAGCAAATTAAAGGTAGATTGATTTTTTTTTTATTAATGCATACATAAATCCAGATTTTCAGAAATGCACTTTGAACTCAGAATTTCCAGAATAATTTGCTTTTTATTAATGGCATTAACAGGCAAATCTGCAATGATCACCATGTAGTAGTTGCCATTTTGGGAAGTATGGCTAAATGCAATGGATTCTTGAAACCATGGTCCAAAATAGGGCAGATTTGGGTTTATTTTCTCATGGTGGTTTTCTTTGAAATTCCAGCCACTTCTGTCACAGGTATTGCTGCTGGAACTTGCTTACTGACAAACCTGGAGTCAGCCTTTGGTAGTGGAACTGTTCTTGAAATTTTGTTGCTATGGTCTTGGTTACAGCTGAAATCCCTAGCTGTCCAGGGGTTTGTCTACGAAGTGTACTACAAGCAAGTCACTGTCTCTGGCTCCAGGCTGAGAGTAAGCTATATGAACAACGTTAACATGGCCTCAGTGGGTTCCTGCTGACTACCCGGTGTGCTCTTCCTCTCATCGGGTCCTATTAGCTTAATACCATGCTGTCAGCACCAAGCACACATCTGCTGGCAAAATATTGTGTATAGATATCTGTTTTCCTAGCAGCAGCCTCCCTCGACCTCTGAATCGAACTGTTTTCCCCAGGCGCTCGTGTACCATCGGACTTCTTTTCTCTTTCCTGGAGGTGGAACCTTACAGGTTTGCCATTGAGATGAAGATTTGGCTCCCAGAGGCAAAATAAATCAATTGTGACCAGCTCCTTTGTGTAGGACCTAGGTGCTCTTGGGACTTCAGAATAATTAAACTAGTTTCTTGTTTTTGCTAAGACCTAAAAACTGCGCTGAGTCAAATTAAGTCCCCATTTCTTTGTGTCCCTGATCCTGGACCCGCCTCATGTTTGAACTGTTTCAACATCTACTTAGAACATAACTTCTGCAACAGCCCTGGCCACAGAACTTGCTTACAGTATAGCACTGAGAGAGCACCAGACTGGAATGTACATATCAGAAATGCACCTGTTGTCCAAATATTGTAAGGATAAGAGGAATTGCCTTGGCAATAGACTCTGGCAGAAGTTCCCAAATCCAAGTAGCCTTCTAGTAGTTGGTGTTTCGGGTATGTATCTAAACATCAACTGAAAGGCAAAAAAGCAATAGGGAGGCTGTAAATGTGTGTATTTTGCACAGCCATTAAACTCTTTTCATGCAAAAATTATCTGTGTGCCATAAAACCCAATTTCTGCTGTGGCATGGGATGGAATTCTTGAAGTTTTAGTAAATTTGGAAAACAATAAATTCTCTCTCTCACCCACAATATTGTATGCTGCACATGATAAACTTCTACAAACAGCTTCACTCCCTGAAGGTGTGAAATTGCACGGACATAAAATAACAGTCTAATTGAAGGAACTTCCCCCTAAAAAGGTAGGGGAAGCAGCGGCACTAGTGTGGCTACCTATAGTCTAACTGACTTGCATTTAAAGAAACAGAACAATGATATTCTGAATGGGAATCTTTAGCCATCTTTAGTCTGAACAGTTAAGCAAGTTGAGAAAATACACCAGGGATAGGCTGTGCAAACTAGAGGGCCCTTGAATTTACTAGAAGCAATTCTAAAGGGGACTGATTTCCCCTTCAGAAGTTGCGGAAAAACAGTTATAAAACTGTATGCCTATCTAAAAGGAATTGCCAAAAAATATGTAGTTAACTGAATAACACACTGAGTGCTGCTTACAGCAAAATTGTGGGGAATCTCGTACTGAATCATTTGTAGATGATCTGATTCTGAGTCAGTGTTTCATACATAGCAAAGCAGCTCTCTTACTGTGATCTACTGAGACGCAGCCACTTGACCACCCTCCCCTCCCCCCCACTCCCCCCACACACACTGAGAGCGTACCAGCAGCCCCAGTGTAGGCTGAAATTGCAAACAGACAATCCTGCTAACCCACCACCTCTAAATATCAATGAAGGGAAAGCTTTATGGTCTACATAGCAAGTTGATTACATGGTACTATTTAAATCATCTGGGATATGTTTATACATCCTCACAGGAGAGGAAGTACTCTTTAACTTGATAAAAGGACTAAGTGCCAGAAAGCTGATGGACAAAATGCAACACAAAGGCTACTGTTTTGGTTCTCAAATCAAACTAGTCCTGATTGTATCTAAAATGATAATGGCTCACATTCTTTGTGTAAGAAAGTGCAAAACTGACCAAAACAAGAAAGAATTAAATGGGCATTTTACACCCCATACTTTAGTGCTTCTCCTACTAAGAATAGAATATCGGACATTATGGTCAAACCAGCCTGTGATGGTCAAATTACCATCTATTGATGCTATAGTTATGATTTTTAACTAAAGCTTGTAGCCCTCTTAACTGAATAGTAGTGCTGCTAAACATAAAATTAAGGCAAAATGAATTTATGCCTTCTTTTTAATGGGGTAGCCAATTTTGAATTATTTGCTTTTACAGCACCCCACAGGATGACAAATGGAAATGCTGTGTTCATGCTGCCATCCTAGTCTCTAGTAATGTTCTACTGTTGTCCCAAAGTCTGGGCTCTCTAGCTCGTTGTGCAAGGAGCTGATGTGCACACACAGGCACAAGATATTTATTTCATTTCTGCATAGAGATGACTGCTGATTAGTTCATTCACAGGGCTACCGTGCCTTCTCTGTAGCGCTTCTTGCACCAGCAGCATACTGAATGAACTTTCTTGGATTTATTTCATCTCATTCTGTAATTACGCTTGAATCAATGCAACAGCCATGGCTCTTATATAGGAGGCTGTGTATTCATCATTCTTCAATTTTTCATCTTGCCTTCACTAAAGTCAGAGGTCTCACTTCTAATTTCTGCAGGAACAGGACTGAGGTAACTATTTCTTATGTTCCCTAACTGGAAGGAAGTTGTTTTGATAATCACAGGTGCTAAACAGAGCAAGCCAATTATGTATCACATTGTCAGGAAAAGAAAAAGCATGCTTGAAGGTAGATATGAGTTTTTCCAGGAAGCCTCTTTGATCTGCATGATGATTTTGTCCTTTAAACTCTCAAACTGTGAGCAAGCAACATGAAAATGACACTGGTGAGATATTTTTCATCATTTTCAGCAATCATTATAGTTTATCTCGTCTGTTTATATTAATAACCCTTTGCAATTCTGACACTGAAATCTGTTTTTTCCGAAAAGCGTTCTCCTCTATCACCCATGCACAAACACCCGGTTAATGGGAGGCTGCTAATAGGGAAATTAGCTTTTTTCCCCCTCCCCCCTCATCTTTTTCTTTCTTTCTTTCTTTTTTTTTTTTTACACCAGCAAAAGAGATGAGGCAGGCTGTCTTGAGGAATTTGTGAAAGGATACTCAGCACTAGAAGTGGCTGAAAGATGTCTGGGGTTTGTATTCCACAGCCTGAGCCTCACAGCCATAAGGTGAGAGCAGAGACAGGGGAAAAGAAAGGAAGTCAGAATGGTGTGATTTTGGTCTTGCCTGCACGAAGCAGGAAAGACTGGCCTTTTATGAACATTTGTAGGGCTTTGTGGCCTTGCGCATGGAAGAACACCTTCCTCTATTACAATAACTTTTAGCCCATCTTCACCTCCATCTGCAGGATCTGTCTAGAGACATACGTGCGGAACTTAAAGTCTGGAAACACATTTTCTGCACCTCAAAGCAGGACCAGCTTAGAGCTTTGCAGCCACAGTTATTGATCAGGGGATGAAGGAAAGGGACAATGATTTAGAAATGGATGAGTTGTTGATAGGAAAAGAGAGTGGGATTTCAGGGGAACTTAAAGAGCAGCTAATAGGCTTCTGGAGGACTCTGTGAGGGCTCAGGTCTCCTCATTCTGCCCTGGAAAAAGAGAAAATGTCCAAAGACATGGTGGGGTTATCCATCTTTGGACTGCTGTGGCACTCACCAGGGGAAATGGCAGCTTACTGAAGCAAAAGCTCAGCAAAGGACCCTAGACCCTGACTCGGACTGCTTTGATTTCATCCTGCATAGCAGTGAATCTCGCATCTCTTTCTTAAGAATCGGCTGCATTTCCAGCTTATTCCCCACCTGGCCTAAAATCTTAGAGGTAGATTCACAGGCAGGCGCTGTCTGCCTAGCATTGTCCCAGCGGCACAAAGCAAATATAAAGCAGCTCATAAAGACTTTTAAATTGAGTTTATGGTTGCTTTGATGAGCTAGATATGTAGCCTGCAAGGTAGCAAGGAAATCAAACTACTGTCTTGTTCAAATGATATTCCACTAGAGGGTGTATGGCATCACTGCTTATCAATAATTGTCTTATTGTTTCTTTGGGTTCCATCTGTCTGATGTTTCCATTTGTTGCTTCTAGGTTGATCCTGGAATTGTACATTTTTCATGGAAGGAACTAATTACTACAGTGCTTTTACTATGCTCTGGTGATCCATCATTTGCCTTTCTTTGGCTGCTCCAATGCAAATCGTTGTCATTGTTATGACAGTGTGCCTGAAAGAAGAAATTATCATCTCGGGTAAAAAGAGAAATTCAGAACTTGGAGTTTGAGTCTAGAAGTAGAGCTTTACAGCTGCTTTGCACTCAAGAGTTTGAAACACAGTCTTTGGTGGAAGATTCCAAGACAGGTTTCTCTCATTTGCAGTGGAGCAGTGGGACACACTACATATCATAGAATCATAGAATGGCCTGGGTTGAAAAGGACCTCAAAGATCATCAAGTCTCAACCTCCCCTGCTAAGTGCAGGGTCACCAACCACTAGACCAGGCTGCCCAGAGCCACGTCCAGTCTGGCCTTGAATGCCTCCAGGGACGGGGCATCCACAACCTCCCTGGGCAACCTGTTCCAGTGTGTCACCACCCTCTGTGAAAAACTTCCTCCTAATATCTAACCTAAATCTCCCCTCTCTCAGCTTAAAACCATTCCCCCTTGTCCTATCGCTATCTACCCTCACAAACAATTGATCCCCCTCCTGTTTATACGCTCCCTTCAAGTATTGGAAGGCCACAATGAAGTCTCCCCGGAGCCTTCTCTTCTCCAAACTAAACAAGCCCAGTTCCCTCAACCTTTCCTCATAGGAGAGGTGCTCCAGCCCTCTGATCGTCTTGGTCGCCTTCCTCTGAACTCTTTCCAAGAGCTCCATGTCCTTCTTTTGCTGGGGGCCCCAGGCCTGGACACAGTACTCCAGATGGGGCCTCACAAGAGCCAAGTAGAGGGGGACCACCACCTCCCTCTCCCTGCTGACCACTCCTCTTTTAATGCAGCCCAGAACATAGTTGGCCTTCTGAGCTGCCAGCGCACACTGCTGCCTCATGTCCAGCTTCTCATCCACCAGGACCCCCAAGTCCCTCTCCGCAGGGCTGCTTTCAAGTACTTCTTCCCCCAGGTTGTATAAATACCTGGCCCAAGTGCAGCACATATGCATAGTGCTCCTTCCAGTCTACTTTCCTGTGGTAAGTGTAATGGCATGTGACATGCGTATGATTGACCATGAGGTCAGTGGATTTGAAAGAACCTTTCCTTTCTCTACTCTTAATATTCATCCTCACACCTGGTTTATACCCTCTTTCATCCCACGCATGACTTTAAGTTGTTCCTGTAAGTGAAGTTATTTTGATATTTAGTACTCAGAAACTCAGAAGGTTTTAGTCTCCCATCACCTCAGCTGATGGCTCATTCACAAAAGAAACAGATTCTGGCATGTTTGGCCAAAAAAATCTTGACAAGAGTTACCATGAGGCACATTAGAGAGACTGGATTTTGCATGTATTTACAATTCAGGGCATAGTACACTTGTTATTTCGTGTTCTTGCCCTTACCACCCCTCTAAAGGAGAAAGGCAGATGCTAATGCAAAATTTTACTTCAGGCTTGTGGAAATAACTTTGATTTCTAAATTTTGTTTCAAGAATAGTTTCTATATTTCAAGTTAATTCAAAATAGCTTTTTGACATTTAAAAACATTTTCCAGGATGGAAATCCCATCCCATTTTTACCCCCGTCAGAATGTGATACAAAGAGTCTGATTCTCCACTCTACTAGCAGAGAAAACAAATGGATGGTTAGAAATAACAGTTTCCAGTGCATTAACAGCAAATAGAAAAATGCATCAAAATGGGAAGCTCCTCGTCAGAAGCATCAATTTCCTTTGCTCTCTGTTTGGCTTGGGACAACCTTTGAAGGAAAGCACTATAGAAATGTGAATGACAATAAGGGAATGAAGATGATGCATGAAAGTAGGGGGGAAAAACACTGCAAATGATGTCAGATCCTTACGGTTAACTGATTCATCTTGCTGCTGGGGTACAATGGAGATGGATAGGAGAAGGCAGGAAGAAGTAATCTGCCTTAGGAGATTACTTAATAGAAAAATAGCTAAAGCAAAGAGATAATATACAGACATAATTGTGAAACATAATCAGATTCCCATCAACTTTATGCAATATTATGTCTTGTGCATCCAAAGGTAAGTAAAAACAGGAGGACAAGGACATTTTTAGAGAATATACTTTCCAGATGCTTTTCTTCTTGTTAGTCCTAAGTTACATGACCAATAAGGGATGAGGTTTTAGTTTTCTTGTTCTTTCCTCCAAATTTCTTCTAAGTATCTACTCTATGTTTTGTGTCTAGAAAATGTTAGAGAAATCCAGCTGTTCTAGCCACTCTTTGTTGTCACAGCTGCCAGCAGTAGCCTTTATACCTTATTTTTTAATTTGAACAATATGCATGGCAGAATATTACTCAATGAGAATCACATCCTTCTATTCTGCCATTCAGCAACTGAGCCTAAAGTTTACATGGTGCTGATTCCTTTACTTTCAGGATATAATACCTCACACTTCTATCACTGGTATTGGTTTTAGCAGGGTAAGGATTTACTTTGTATACTATCAGAATCCAGCCCTCTATTTGGAAACATAGTCTACTTCGTGACAAGAAATGTAAAAAAAAAAATCTCAGTCTATGATCTTGACTTGTGTAACTGAGTGAGATTCAGCAATTTTTAATGATGCTAGACCTATTTACAGCAGAATCCGACCTCCAGTTTCTAGCTGATTTCAAACTGCCTTTGGCAATTCACTGATACAAAAAGAAACATTAAACAAGAGATCTGTCATAGCACTGTATCTTCTAGCATTAAATACAGTAGTGAAACTGAGAATGGAATCCTGAGTGTTGAATTTCAGAAAAGGAAAGTTTCTAAGCTGTTCAGCACTTTTTTTTTTTCCTTTTTCAAAACAGAGAAAGTACTATTAAATCATAAATGTAGTTTCAAAGCGACTGCGTTATTTGGTTGATTTTTCTCCACTTTTACTACCTTCTCTTTTTCCTATGTTCCCATGTCATAGTCAGCATTTAACTCCTTTAGCTTGGAAGATTCTTGCAAGATTCTTGCAATGTGGGACTGTGATATTTGCACCCAAGTGTGCTGTCCTCCAAGCTACACCTTAGCATACTAGACTTGAGCAAGATCTTCTGTGGCATCTCCCCACTTCAGATTTTTACCAGCATTAGTACTGAAGGGCTAGTTATTGTCTTCTTGATGGTCCCATGCTCAAACTTGTAAAGAAAGGCCAACCGTCTGTAATCAACATTTTACTTTTGTTTCAGAGCAACCCAGCTCTGGTAAAAAGGGTGAATAAGGATTATAGGGTAGTATTTCTGGTTTATTTGTAAAACAAGCAGCATATGCTATCTGCATTGTGGTAGCTGGAGAGAATGAGGTAACTAGGCTTAAGTGAGAATTAAGTCCAGAGTTTCGAAGAATTATGTCCTTTCTGTCAGGCTGCATCCCACAGCAACAGAGTATGGCCACATCTTACCAGGACAGATATACCCCCAGAGGTAACTCATGCAGCTGGAGATATCAATATCTTGCTATGAAGCCTTTTTAAAAAAAAGCCTGTAATGAGGCCGAAGTTCTGCCATCTGTTTGTGCATATGAAATAAGGAGATACAGGTTCACTTCCCACTAGAGGCTAATAGGAAGTTGCCTCATGCAACGGCTTAATTTCCCTGTCACCCCTTTTGAAAGCTCAGACTGTGTCTTTGGGGATATTTCACATATTTGTATGCTTTTAGAATTTGGGCAGCAAGAACTTTGTACAGTGAAGTCATAGGGCTACTTTCATTATCTAAAGGGAGGGTAGTGAAGCACAGGAATGGGTTGCCCAAGAGGTGGTTGAAGCCCCATCCCTCGAGACATTCAAGGTCAGGCTGAATAGGGCTCTGAGCAACACGATGCATCTGTAGGTGTCATTTTCAGCTGGGATGGAATTGTTTTCTTCAGAGTGTCCAGTATGATGTTGTGTTTTTCTTCTAGAAACAAAACAATGTTGATAACACTGATGTTTATCGTTTCTGTTAAGAACCATTGTTCAGAGCCAAGGCTAAATGCAGTGAAGGGCCCAAGGAGCAGGGAGGGAACAGAACTAGGACAGCTGACTTAAACCAGCCAGTGGGATATTCCATACCATATGACATCACACGGAAGGAATTTTGAAGGGTTCATCTCTTCCATTTTGCTAGCTGGAGTGGGGGGCTAGCTGGGCAGTGGTTGGTGAGCAATTGTTTGTGCATCACTTGCTATATACATATATATATTTATATAGTCATAACTATTATCCTTTTCTCTATCTTAGTTTTATCTCAGCTCACAAATTCAATTTTTTTCCCCCTCTCCCCGTTCTCTCCCCATCCCACTGGGAAGGGGAAGTGTAAGTAAGCAACTGCATGGTACTTGCCACCTGCCAGGTTAAACCATAACAATGTACCTGTTCATTGCAGGGGAGTTAGACTAGGTGGTCTTCAAAGGTCCAACTCAAATGATTCTGTGATCCTCTGCAGAACAAAAAATGATCAAGGCAGTTAGAGCTATGTCTTAAAAAAAAAAAAAAGCCAAATAATGAATTTGGTTTGCAAAACTGTGATAGAGATGAGGAAAATAAACTGGTATATGTGAGTAACAGGATTGCGTTGTTTTTGTTGCTGTTTTGATTGGCACATAAAGGAGATAGGAAAATGCTTGTTCACAGATGAAGATATGCACATTCCCTGGAGCAGCCACATTTATTTTATATTTACCCTACCTTCTTATATATCTGCTCTGCAGGACTAGACAGCAGGGAATCATGTGCCTCCAATTGAAAGAAAGGGAAAAAATTGCTAGTCATCCTTATCTGCTATTGTTGGTATCATCTTGTAGAAGACATTGGTAGTACTAGATAAGACTGAAAAATATTCTGAGTCTGAAAATGGAAAAAGGTAATTGAGAAAATTACAGTAGGAAATAAACTCTTGCCAGACACAGACTCCCTGTTCTTGAAGGTCAGTGGACATGAGATGTTGCAGATAATGTGAGAAGATCACTTATGCCACAATTCTGAGCAGAGGCAAATAAATTTACTGACTGTTTCCACACTTGGAAGGTTGGTGTTTTATGAACAAAACCAATAGATAGACACACACACAGAGAGGTGTAAGGGACCAAGGGATCTTGACTCATCACCTCAAGTCCGAGAGAGAAAGTGGGGAGGCAGGCCAGGCCCTGCAGGAACAGGACAGCCAGCTGTCCTACCCATGTCCTTTTATAGCCATTTGCTGGGGAGGAGGTGCACAACCTCCAGAGAGCCTCACCAAAGGCTCCCAGATGTTCTGGAATGTCTCAATATGCAGAGGCAGGGGAGTTGCTGCCCTGAAGACAGACTCTGACTAGAAGTAGAACAAAAGCAGCAATTACAAGCAGCGATAGCTCAGCACAGTTTGCAGAACGAGCCACATGATGTTTGAGAGAGATCACAATTTAAAGTTAACAGTTGCCAGCTTGTTGGAGGAGGAGGTGGTGAATGACCATGGCGACTAGGGAACAGGATAGAGCTAAAAGGGAATTAGCTTGCCACTTCCCAATAGAGAAAATGGGACCAAAAATAAATAAATAAATAAATCCAACAACAACAACCAAGATAGGATGAAATCTCCTTTTACAGTTTCACATTAGTTAGAGCTTCTGACTTGTCATTTGTCTATATGATACTTAACATCAAAGAGAGTGGTGCTGTTCAGAGCAGGGTGCATAAGTTTTAAAGGCAATAGAAAATTATGTTTTCTGTATCTGCTAGAAGCAGAAGAGAAAACAATTCAGTGCTAAGCTGGATATCATCCAGCTTTCACATGCCGTGCCAGTTTCCTGAAGACTTAAGCACAGAAGTCTTCCTGGTAAACGCCTCCATGTTTTCCTCAATAGTTTCAAATAATTTCTAGAGGTTTTCTGAAAGAGATTCTGCTATGTGGTATAGCCTTTGTTTTGACTGACATTTATCTACTATGATTTCCAGGAGTACAATATCTAAAGATGGCATAAAATAGGTTGGTATTGGTTAGCTGAAGAGATGGAGGACCACTAAGAGATAATCTGCTAGTATGTTTCCTTCTTATTCCACTTCTCTTCCTTTTGTTGTCAATGGTCTGTATCAACCTCTTGGTTAATAACTGAGGGAGATCTCATTATACTCTCAGCATCAGCTGGGAATGTAGTTTACAGTATAAAATTAGATCCTCACTTCTATCTGTCCTTGCATTCTTGTTTCCAAAACAGAGATGAAGTGAACTACTGCTGTTCTTGGTAGTCTGTCATATTCTTTCTGATATTGTCCAACCATAGAAAGGAGACATAAAGGAAGACACGCGGAAAATGAACAATGTAATCTAGATTTGTAGGAGCAGTTCTGCAAAAAGACAGCATAAGGACAGATATTTTAGAGTTGCACTATACTTGGTTGACCAATCAATTTCCATGTTTCTATTCATACACTCTAATTTGGGCTTACAGGAACGGAGTATCTCTATTCTTTTAACAATTCAAGTTAACAGCTGATATTTTGGCATAGATCCTGTGAGTTTAAGAAGATATGGAATAAAGCCAACGCATCTCCTGGTGGGTAAGTGCTCTTGGATCACTAGGATGGCTCTACAACCTCTATGAGTGATTTACAGATAAGTGAACTACATGGATACAACCAACACCTATATAGAAGTGAGCTACTGTTTGTCTTTGATTCTGCCTCCTCTTCAGATGAGCTGGTGCCTCATGCTGCAGAACTAGTGCATTAGGCTTAGTCCACTGAAAGTCATCTTACATTTCTGCTAGCAAAGAAATTCATTAGGAGCCAGACTCTGTCTGTTACTTCTGTTGGGTAGTATCTTCCTGCTGGAGGAAGCCTCAAAGAAATCAGCAGGGCCACTCAAGGTGTTGACAGAACTACTAACAACTTTTTTAAAACCTGGGTCAGCAACAAAGACAAATCTTGAAGCACTTAGAACTAAGACAATTTTAGAAAAACATGTAGGTTCTTCTTCCTACTCTCTATCTAGTTTTGCAATAAGTGTGCACATCAAAAAGGAAGCATGATTGGCACCTCACAAATGTGCCACATGGTTATCAAACCTATGTATTTTCTCAACAGTACTAGGAGAGATTCTTCTTCCTCAAACAATGATTATAGCCTATTCTGCCAGGGATGGAACTTATCCATTCTTCTTGCAATAGATAATATTATTTTGAGCCTTATAAAACTTTTTTTTTTTTTTACTAGACACAAAGTCCAGGGAGAGCAAAGTGCAGAGAGAGCTTATAGCATCACTAAAGGAAGACTATGGCTGTGTTCTGCTCAGAAAGAAGGCAAATTGCTTCTGAGGGTTCATAGCAATACCAGGCAAAGTATTTCACAGGTAAGTCAATAGTCATATATAGAAAGAAGAATCAAACTCACCAAAGCAGTGAAGGGGGATCTCTGGCAATGCAGTGCTTCTCAGGAAATCACAGGTTCAAGAGATGTTCTCTCTTCAATAGCTGACCCTTAGATGAGCCCAGGGTAGCTCTAACCTAGAGGTCTACCACTTCTGATCACTTAGGGAGCACAGGTACAAACAATTTGTCTCTGCTCCCTGGGCTAGCCACACCCCTTCACCAGGTGCACAATCACCAGTTCAAGCTGTGACCTGACAGTTCTCCAACAGGCTATTTAACAAGTTCTGTCCAAAAAACAGACTTTGGGGGGAAAACCAGTTTTCTAATTGGGTTCAAACAATTGGAGTTAAAAGAGGGGTAATTCTGAAAGTGTTGAAATATTATTCTGGAAGTTCTAGAATAATACTACTACTTTGTAATGGATGCAGCAAGACATCAATTCAGCTGGCTTAATTTTATCAATGCAAACGCAACAACACACTCTTTCCCCACCTAAGCTCCACATTGGCACTGAGTTCCCTGGTATAAAATATGTTTAAATGAAAAGATCTGCTACAGTCTCCCTAGCCTTAACTTACAGAAGAAAGATATCAGTGGGCTAAATTTGAGATTCTTGCTTTCTCTGTATAAATTGATTTATTCTATGTTATTCCAGTGAAATAAATGTAAGAGTCAGCAAGTGAGTAACTTCTCAATGAACAGCCATAACCAAAACGTACGTTTTGTGTGTTTTTATTTTAGAAGAGAACTCTGAGAAAGAAAAATGGAGCAAACTGGAAATAATAGTAGGAGACTTAGGAAGAGGATCTGTCTTGAATTATTTTTTTCTCATTTACGTAAAATATTGCTAATGTTAATGAAAGGCAGTTGTTACTTGGCTGTTCAGTTATATGACTCATAGCAGTGTTTTGTAAAATACAATCGGAAACATTAATAGAAAGCCATTAGCAAACAGTTTACCAAAGACTAAGGAAAAAAAAAAAGGAAAGGAAAACAAAATATATCTTTTAGTAAATCCTGAAACATGTTTTGTAGGCTACAGTGCAAATATTTCAAAAGTGTAGAGAGTAGGATGTCATTTCCCAAAGTCAAAAGTAAAAAGAAATAGCCATCATGGGAATCAAGCTGCAACACGTGCTTTTTCATCACCCTGATTTACAGTAGAAGGCTAAGACTTATTTACTGGAAGTTTGAATCGAAATTTTGAACCTTTGTGCACCTTAGTGATGCTTTGCCTCTCACACGGGAGTGAGACTGTTGTATATCTCAACAATGCCCACTGTTGTGTTTATTACAGAACTGATGCCTGAACTAGAAGTTAAAAGGAGCCCAAAACAGATATCTTGGTTTCAGCTGGGATCTTGTTCTATAGCCTGTTATTAAACTGATAAAGAGTTTTAACAGCTAACCTTAGGAAAAAATCTTCATAGGTCCTCTGCTTATTTTTACCAGACTTACACTGATACACAGATTGAAAGATTCATCACTGGTGATGAACATCATAGCGTATAGTTTCATTGTTGGTCCATTATCAAGGACCTAATTGATGCAGATAATAATACTAATACTAGGATATTAGTATTCAATTTAATGTACAGATCTGAAGCCACAGATGCAACATAGTGTAGAAATAAAATCTAAAATTAAAAGTTGGATTTAGACAAATTGTTTTCTAATAGGGAAGATGTGTGCTATGATCACATCTGATCACTAGTATCTTGTCCATCCTTCTGGTGTTTGCAGTGAACTCCATTTTCTTTGCTAAGGCAGCACACAATTCTTCAGTTTCAAAGAAAAGTGCACACTTCTTTTCAACAGCTAGCTTCCTTCTCCAAAGCAAGTGTTCTGTGAAGCACTAATACACAAGTAGGTGGTGAGAGAGACTGTGATCTCTGTTTCACAAGTCTGGTTGATGAAGCTCTTTGGAAATTTTCAAATGGCTTATTTTCTTGCTGGAATTGCTGTGGCTTGAAATGGTTCATGAAAGTCAAGTGTAACCTGGGGTGTTTTCCCAGGGAGGGCAAAAATCAGGCTGATAGGACCCAGACCTTTCCTATCAGCTGCAACGCAGGCTCTGTTGCACAGTGTAACTACTTGTCTTAGGATGCTTTGGGAAGTGCAAAGGTAGTTTAGAAAGACAGTGGAGGATGCTTTGGTAGCTGTTAAATAGGATAGAGCAGTCATAACCAACAGTTCAGAAAGTTCTTAAATTTATGGCGCCTGAGATAAGCAATGCAAAGGGAAGAAACAGTTAAACCTTCCTTACTTCTTCTGTTTTTTCCCTAACTGTGGGCTTGAGACCCCTGTCAGAGAAGAGATCTTTGGTCTGAGCTGGTCGTGCTGTTCTTAATGATCCAAGGAGGTTCCTTTTTCAGAGGATTAATTTTGTAACTGGGACAAAAAGCAATTCGGTAATCCATTTTGTGAAGTTTCTTTTATTTCTTCAGCTTTTTAAGACACCCATATCCTTTTTTCCATCAAAAGTTTCTTTCGCTCTTGAGTAGGACAGAAGACCAAAAAGAACATGATCTTGGCTGAATAATAAGGATACAATGAAAAGTACTTCTCTCCTTTCCTCCTCTTCTCTCTCTTGCTCTCTCTCTCTCTCTCAGCACTGATTTTGCTGATTTTTATGCTGACTGTTCAGATCAACTGAAGTGATTGAGGTCAGACAGCATCCAGACATCCCTGTTGCTGAGCCACATGGCACACAATCAATTGGGTGAAAATAAAGAACTAGCTTCTACAAACACTGCTAGCTCCAGGCTATCAGTATCATAAATGCCAGATAGAAAAGATTATGGAGCAGAGACACTAGCCATGCCTTATTACCTTGCCTAATAAACACCCTGTCTTGCCTTTGAACCTTTCAATACAAAGCTGTCCTTTATGGATTTGTGATTTAACCAGGCATTTCAACCAGAGTGTTGAACTTCTTGCTGGGGAGACTATTTCAATACATTGTGTCTGCAGTGTGGGTTATTTTTACTCTTAATCTATTTTTGCACCTGTCCAGATCAAAGTAATCCTGAGAGAAATGTGACCTGCTTCCTTTTTCAAAGCCACGGGAACTGAATTGATGTGAGTTGCCTTGAGAGATGGTTCTCATCATATTGGTGCTACTAAAGTCTTGTTTAAAAAGAAGAGGAAAAAGCTCTCTCAAAGTCTTCCCTGTAGCTGCAAATAGAAGGATTACTATAGAAGGACTGATGGGAGTGTATGTACCTTCCTGGGAGGTATCAGCACTCTATTCCCTGTTCCCCATATTAGCTACCTTCTACTTCAAGCAGATTATCCTGACTTCTCTTTGGCTCACTTTGTCACCCACCTCTTGTTCTTTTAGGTTTTCAGCGGTGTCAGACTGACTGTACTGCAGTAAGCAGGCAGGAGAGCCTCCAGCACACTGCTCTCTAGTCCTGGTTACAGCCTGCAGCCTTATGATCCTGCCTGCAGTCAAGAAGTGCTTAGCTCCAGCACGTGAGATGCTGGCTCTGAAAGACACAGTGCTCACTCTTCCCATCCCCACAGTTCTACCCTGAACATTACTTCTGGGCTGCCTCAAAAGAAGCGTGGCCAGCAGATTGAGGAAGGTGATTCTGCCCCTCTACTTTGTGCTGGTGAGACCTCACCTGGAGTCCTCAGTGCTGAAGAGACATGGTCTTGTTGGAGTACATCCAGAGGAGGGCCACAGAAATGATCCAAGGGATGGAACACCTCCCCTACGAGGATAGGCTGAGAGAGCTGAGGCAGTTCAGCCTGGAGAAGAGAAGGCTCTGGGGAGACTTGAGAGCAACCCTCCAGTGTCTAAAGGAGGGCTATAAGAAGGAAAGGGACAGACTCTTTAGCAGAGTCTGTTGTGATAGAACAAGGGGAAGTGGTTTCACACTGAGAGGGGAGATTTAGATTGGATATAAAGAAAATGTTTTTTACAGTAAGGATAGTGAAGTGCTGGACCAGATTGCTCGAGAGGTGGTGAAAGCCCCATCCCCAGAGAAACTCAAGGCTGGAGGGGGCTCTGAGCAACCTGATGTAGTTGTAGGTGTCCCTGTTACTTGTAGGGGAGTTGGACTAGATGACCTTTAAAGGTCTCTTCCAATTTAAACAGTTCTATGATTCTATAGAGTACCAAGGGGACTTCAGTCAGCAGAGCTGGATGGATTTGTTACCAGCTAGAAGGCAGCAGTGTGCTTACAGGTAGCTACAAATAGTTCCACAACCAGGAGGAGATTCACTATTTTATTGTGACTTGTCTTTGGACCACTTTGCTTAGTGCCTATCAATTGGACTGTTAGCACCCACCTTTAAAGCTGAGTGAGAGGGAGGATATACTGCCAGACATAAAGCTTTTGACAAGTCTTGGAAAGGACAGATTCTGAGCCCCTTCTGTAGCATCTCCTGGTACACATACTGTCTTGATGGAGTTTTGAGACACGACTGAGTGTGGTGCTCATGTCCATAATTAAGTAAGGAACAAAATGCTTGTAGGATGTTCCCTGGTCATTTCTCAGCTATGTTGGAAGTTGAGACTTTGCTCTGTCATCTTGTCAAGGAAACTCTTAAATAGCTACATAACAGTGTAATTTGTGCTGTTAGACAGTCAGGTGAGTCACTGCCTATAACCCTTCATTGTGGTTTAGCTCTAGCTGGCAGCTCAGTACCACCCAGCTGCTTGTTCACTATCCCCAAGTGGGATGAAGGAGAGAATTGGAAAAGTGAAAGTGTGAGAACTCAAGGGTTGAGATAAAGTCACTTTACTAGATAAAGCAAAAGCCATGCGCACAAGCAAAGCGAAACTATGGATTGATTCACTGCTGCCCGTCAGCAGACAGATGTTCAGCCCCTTCCAGGAAAGCAGGGCACATTATGCATAAGTTTCTTGGAAAGACAAATGTCACCACTCTGAACATCCCTCTCTTCCTTTTTCTTTACCCTAGGTTTTATTACTGATGCCATATAACATGGAATATCTCTTTGGTCAGTCTGGGTCAGCTGTCCCACCTGTGTCCCCTCCCAGCTTCTTGTGTACACCCAGCTCCTTTCTGGGAGGACAGCACAAGAAGTAGAAAAGCCCTTGGCTGTGTGTAAGCACCATTCTGTAACAACTAAAACGCTGGTGTGCTATCACCAGTATTTTCATCAAAGATCCAAGATCCTCTATAAAGAAAATTCACTCTATCCCAGCCAAAACCATGACACCCTTACCTGAACCTAAGCATTTCCAGCATAGCAGACCAGGAGCTGCTCTAACATATGCTCTGAGTGAGAAATCACTAACCATCTAAGAACAGTTGAAGGAACGCAACTGGGAATTGGATAAGCTGTCACTGACCTGCAAGCAGAGTGACAGAAGCACACAGCTATGCTCCCAGCACACAGGAGACCAAAAATGGAAGAGCAGTAGAACAACCCAGGTGCTAAACATCAGCATTGTTTGAGGGGTGGTAATGGGAGATGATCTCAGCTCTTGGCAAATGAATCCAACACAGTACACCTCCAGAAAAGCAGCAGCCATGTACCTTAAGGTAGTAGGCTTTTCAAAAGGCCAGTGTTATTTTTCAGAGTGAATTGGATTAATGATGTTTAGAATTAGGTCACTGACTGCCTAGGGAAATGTACCTTAACCTTTGATAACCCTCATTCTGGGAAGTAAATGTCAATTAGGGCTTATTTAAAGGTGGCTGACCTTTTTAACCCACACTACTGTGCGGAAGATGCAATTGATCTATGCAGAACCTAGGGAAATGTGCTTTGTTTACTCAGAGAAAAAGATTGCCAAGAAATTAACCCTTTTGTTTTCTGAGACTCACATGCCATTTTAAGGCTCAATCAAAAGCTGACTAAACTCTTCCAGGTCACTAGGAAAATCAATAATCGGCATCTTCAGTAGAAGATCACTAGAATCTAGTTAGGATATGAAACAAAAATTTCTCCTTGAGTTCTTCAGCAGTTTAATTTGTTCATTACACTCACTATTTCTAGTGTGGATTCAAGCATTCATTAGTCTTCTTGCTTTCTATGGAAACTAAGCATCTTGAGAATCATAGAACCATAGAATGGCTTGGGTTGGAAGGGACTTTAAAGCTCATCCAGTTTCAACCCCCTGCTGTGCACAGGGTTGCCACCCACTGGATCAGGTTGCCCAGGACCCCATGAAACCTTACCCTGAACACCTCCGGGGGCATCCACAGCCTCTCTGGGCAACCTGTTCCAGTGCTTCACCACCCTCGGAGTAAATAACTTCCTCCTAATATCTAATCCATGGCTGTCCAACCTTTTGGCTTGCTGTCATGGTTTTATGATTTTCGGTTATTGGTATTCCACATCATAACATCATGTAGTGGATATATCTGGTTCTCGGAAGAGAAGGACTACTACGGTCCCCACGGTACTTTGCTCCTCTGTTACCATTTTCCAGCCGGAGGGAAAAGATAAAAGCTCGCAGTATAAAAACTTGCAGATCACGAGACCTCATCCCCTTTGTCACGGAAATCGGGCCTAACGCCCGTAAACCGCTGACATTTTTTGGTGGAGGATGCGGGCAAAGAGCCTCAGGAGAGACCCGAGGTCAACCCCTGGGATTCTGGAGTCAAGCCTACAAGGGGTCTGAGGAGCGCTACACTCCAACTGAGAAGGAGATCTTAGCCGCGTATGAGGGGGTTCGAGCTGCTTCCGAAGTAATTGGTACTGAGACGCAGCTCCTCCTAGCACCTCGACTGCCAGTGCTCAACTGGATGTTTAAGGGAAAGGTTCCCTCCACCCATCATGCTACTGATGCCACTTGGAGTAAGTGGGTTGCGTTGATTACGCAACGAGCTCGGATGGGGAGCCTCAATCGTCCAGGAATCCTAGAGGTGATCATGGACTGGCCTGAAGGTAAAAAGTTTGGAACATCACCAGCAGAGGGGGTATCACGTGCCAAAGAGGCCCCACCATACAGTGAATTACCAGAAAATGAAAAGAAATATGCCCTGTTCACAGATGGATCCTGTCATATTGTAGGGAAGCATCGCAGATGGAAATCCACGGTGTGGAGCCCTACACGACAGGTTGCAGAGGCCACGGAAGGAAAAAGGGAATCAAGCCAATTTGCAGAGGTAAAGGCTGTCCAGCTGGCCTTAGATATTGCTGAACGGGAGAGGTGGCCAGTGCTTTACCTCTATACTGACTCATGGATGGTGGCAAATGCCTTATGGGGGTGGTTACAGCAGTGGGAACAAAATGACTGGCAGCGAAGGGGTAAACCTATTTGGGCTGCTGAACTGTGGAAAGATATTGCTGTCCGAACAAAGAATGTGGTTATAAAGGTGCGTCATGTAGATGCTCATGTGCCCAAGAGTCGAGCAACCGAAGAACAGCAGATCAACCATCAGGTGGACCGAGCCGCCAAAATAGAAGTGGCTCAAATAGACCTAGATTGGCAAAACAAGGGTGAACTGTTTCTAGCTCGCTGGGCCCATGAGACCTCGGGCCATCAAGGAAGAGATAAAACATACAAATGGGCTAGAGACTGAGGGGTGGACTTAACTATGGACACTATTGCACAGGTTATTCATGACTGTGAAACATGCGCCACAATTAAACAAGCCAAGAGGATGAAACCTCTCTGGGAGGAAGGGCGATGGCAAAAGTATAAATATGGGGAGGCATGGCAGGTTGATTATATCACCTTGTCACGAAGCCGCGATGGTAAGCGTCATGTGCTTTCCATGGTGGAGGCAACCACTGGGTAGCTCGAAACATATGCAGTACCCCATGCTACTGCCCGAAACACCATATTAGGCCTCGAGAAACAAGTCCTGTGGCGACATGACACCCCT
Organism: Numida meleagris; assembly: GCF_002078875.1. Classification (NCBI taxonomy): domain Eukaryota; kingdom Metazoa; phylum Chordata; class Aves; order Galliformes; family Numididae; genus Numida; species Numida meleagris. The sequence goes on from NC_034412.1 coordinate 56,382,137, forward strand.
GAAAGAATTGAGTCAGATAATGGGACTCATTTCAAAACTTCTCTTGTAAATACTTGGGCCAAAGATCATGGTATTGAATGGATTTATCATATCCTCTATCATGCACCAGCTTCTGGTAAAATTGAACGATACAATGGATTGTTAGAAACCATGCTGAAAGCAATGGGTGGCGGAACATTTAAGCATTGGGAGAAGCATTTGGCAGAAGCCACCTGGTTGGTCAATACTCGAGGATCAATCAATCGTGATGATCCTGCTCAATCCAGCTCTCTACATAATGTAGAGGGAGATAAGGTCCCTGTAGTACATGTAAAAAGCATGCTGGGAAAAGCGGTTGGGGTCTTTCCAGCTTCTGGGAAGGGCAAACCTCTCCGTGGCACTGTTTTTGCCCAGGGACCTGGGTCCACTTGGTGGGTGATGCAGAAGAATGGGGATGTTCAGTGTTGTACCACAAGGAAATTTGATGCTGGGGGAGTGCAGTCAGTAAGTCTATGTATATATAGGTATACATTTCTGTGTGTGTAATGCAAATCGTCAAAATGTCAACGGTTTACGGGCATTAGGCCCGATTTCCGTGACAAAGGGGATGAGGTCTCGTGATCTGCAAGTTTTTATACAGCGAGCTTTTATCTTTTCCCTCCGGCTGGAAAATGGTAACAGAGGAGCAAAGTACCGTGGGGACTGTAGTAGTCCTTCTCTTCCGAGAACCAGGTATATCCACTACATGATGTTATGATGTGGAATACCAATAACCGAAAATCATAAAACCATGACACTTGCCTGGGCCACACTGAGTGAACAGGAATTGCCTTGGGCCACATATAAAATGTATAATAAATTTAACGTATTTAAGTAACAAAGCTTATTTTTTAATCTATTTTTTAAAATTAAAACATAAAAAACCAGCAGCAAAAACATAATACTAGTGGGATGTTCGACCTTGTTTTTGTGAAACTGATGCATCAGTCCGGTTTGATGGCAGTGGTTGCCATTCTTAGTGTGCTCTCAAGGTGTTCATCAGAGATTTTTGACGAAACATTACTCTTCCTGTTCTTGTTTTGTCCTTGACAATAATTGTTCACAAATGTAAGTACTGCCAAAAACCGATGATGTGAATAAGGTGTGGCTGTAAAGTGAGGGATATTTTTCTCTGGTTAGAGATGGCTTACAAAAGCCTGGTACAGAGACATGACCAAAACTTTCTTTGAGTTGAATGTCTGATTGCAACTCTATACATTCCGTGGGAAAATTTGCAAGTAATGTATCTATGCCGACTGAAAATGGAGTCACAAAAAAAAAAAAAAAAAAAAAGTATTATTTTTTTTGAAATCTTGACACCTATTCTCAAATTTATTTATCAAAATGGAAATCACAGCTGCATATTTTTCACTGTTCACAGAACTGTTTTTAGCCAACATATCAAAATACATGAAATTATTTGCCATAACTTGAGCTTGCCATAATTTAAGTTTCATTTCAAACACTGTCTGAAACATAGCACAGATAAGGTGACTTTCACCTGAAGGTGCATGTTTAACTCATTTAAACGAGCAGAGTAAATCCACCAGAAATGCTAAATCTGTGAGCCATTTTTAATGTCACATTCTGGCACAAATTTTCCTTTTGATTCCATAAAAGACTTGATATCACTTTGCAAATCATAAAGTCTTTTTAGCATTTTACCCCCACTTAGCCACCTTCCTTCCAAAAAGTAAATGATGACCCCATAATCAGCATCCATTCTTTTAAGGAACTTCTAGAATTGGTCATGATTCAGTCCCTTGGACTTTCCGAAATTCACACCTTTGATGACTATTTGCTTGACATTATCCATTTTTAAAGCTTTTGCACACAAATTTTCTTGCTGCCTGATGCAGTGATATTTCATCAAACGTGAGTTACCAGTGGTAATTGCATCATCTTCTATTAATTTTATAAGTCCCTCTTCTTACCAACCATCACTGGGGCACCATCAGTAGCTATACCAGATGTGCTGACAAAGATTAAAGAAGATCTCTGTAATGTATTTTTTTACTGCTTCATACAAATCCAGAGATTTAGTTGTGTCTTTCAATGGCACCAAAGAAGCCATTTCTTCAGTGACATTATATTAGTTATCTATACCTCTAATGAAAATGGCAAGTTGAGCCGTATCTGCAACGTCAGTACTTTATCACCAAAGCATAAAATTACAAATTAGCAGCTTTATTCTCCATATTTCTTTTGATAGATGTTCCTTTTTCTTCAGTTCACCTGCTATAGTCTGGTTAGACAAACTGATTTAAGAAAAATCCATCTTTTTCATCAGGACACATAATAACTATTGTGCTTTCTGTACATTGCTTAACAAACTCACCATCAGGAAATGGTTTTGATTTTCTTGCAATCAGATTTGCTGTCACATGACTAGCTTTTATAACAGTACATTTGAGACTCTGGGAAAGACTCAGGCAAAGAACTTGCTGAGTACCCCAGTCTTCTCCATGTCCATTGTAGCTGTTTCTCCCTTCTCATTTATTGGAGGGAAGTTTCAGAGGGGGAACACTCTCCTTGGCTTTTCTCTTCTGACCAGTGTGCCTGTAAAATGGCTTCTTGTTATTTTTCATATCCCTTGCAAATTTAAGTTCCTTCTGTCCCTTGGCTTTCCTGATCCCATCCAAGCACTATTTAGAATCAAGTAAGCAGTTTATGTACCTAAATTTAGGTGAGAAGAGTTGAATGTTTCACTAAAGACTGCTGTGCAACTATGGACTGAAGAGAAATTTTACTGCAGACACTTTTGTGCAGTGCAGTGATATATACAGTCTTGAGAACTTGATTTAAAAAAACATAACCCCTAAGTTCCTAGCATTCCTTTGAACCATCCTTAGGGTGAAACAAGGACAAAGCTTCTTTTATCACTTCTCATTATTAATTCATTAAGATCTCTTAATGCCAGTGGTATGACATTTCAGTCTCTGTGTATCAAGCATGAGTTATTGTAGCCTCAGGAGCTGTTTTCTGCCAGTCTTTGCAGCTATAGTAAATGTTTCCTGTAGGTCAGCTCTGTGATAATATCTTACACCCTTTAGCCCTCATTAATATATTTGGTAAGGAATGTTTTTCACTTCAATGTACTCTAAAGTTTTCTTCTGACTGTAACTAGACAATGGAGAAGGAATGTGCCTCAGAACACAGAATGAAAGCTGTGGATAAAAAAAGTTCTTTTAACACATAACCATATTCAATACGAATTATAAGAAAAGAATTATAATAGAAGATAGAAATAAGACACGTTGTTCTGCACAGTATTGCAAAATTATTTCCCAGAAATCATTTTCCTGAGAAATAATTCTGGGAACTAGATGAATTGACTTGTCTACACCTGACATCTGGCTCCTCTGCTTGGGTACCACAATGAGCATTCCTTTTGCCACCAACTTGAAATTTTGGCTGAGTATATCCTTTCATCTTCCTCTATCTCTATTCTCTCTGAGACCTTCAGAGCCGTGAGGACTTTTTTCTTTGCAAGCCTATTCTGTGCTTGGGAAGGTGTATGAGCTGATTTTTTTTCCCAGATGTGGTACTGAAGCATGACAATGAAGTGACAAGCAGGATGAAACATGGAGTCTGCTACAGGGCATCTCTGCCTTCTGAAACTTTCTCCAGTACCTTCAACACAAGACTAGTGTTTTTCTCTGTGCCCAGTCTTGGGATCCCAAATATCAAGGTAACAGTTACTTTTACTAGGCTCCAACCTTACTGTCCAGAACATTTTCATCCCTTTGATTTTCCAGAGAACAAGAGAGGCCTTTGGACAAGGAATCTGTACTGTTTGCAGATTGGGAAAATCGCTCCATCTGAATAGCAATCAGTCATGGTAAAGGCAGGAGTAATTCCCTTTGTAGTAGTGTAACATTGCACTAAATAACGGAAATTGGATACTGAGAACAATGAAGCTCCAGGGAAGACTGTAAAAAATCTTTTCTGTGTTGAACTTACATTCTGATAACATTAGGAGACGAGCATTCTGGTAGGATGGATTCACTTGTAATTTGAGGTCATTTCTAATTTTTTTTTTTTTAATATCAGAGCTAAAGGATATTTGTACCAGTGGGGAATGTTAGGTCAGTCTTCCCATGTTTGGTTCTGTAGGTCACAGCAAAATATGATCCTGAATGTAATGCTAAAAAACTGTTACTTTAGGTGTGTGTGAGCCACATGCCAAGAAACTAAAGTTAGCCTGTGTGTGAAGTTGGCTACATCAGCTCCAAAACAAGAGGGTATCTTGCTCCAGAAAACATGTAATTGATTGAATGGCTCTTCAGCCAGCAAATGAACTGTGTGTAACCCATGAAAAATACCTTTGAGTGATTCAGTGCAAGCAGAAGTAACATTTTCCGTGATAAATAGGATTTAGTTCTGCAGCATTAGAGAGTACCCATTCCTCCACTCCTCTGGCTGATGGGCACCGAGTGCTGAGCAAAGCTCTCCTTTTTTATTTTTTTTTGTGGCAGAAAGAACAATGTATGTCCATTTCTTTCTGCGTATGCATGCCAGGCCTACCTTAGACTTGTCATGCTCCCAAAGCCTGAAACTACCCAAGATCTCTGGCATTTTCCAGTATTTCTGTGCTCAGAGCTGTGATCTGAATCTCCTCAGGGTCAACACTGAAATGTGGTACTGAATAAGGGCCTCAGCAGATGGGGAGCAGTGGAGTCCTTTTGGTCTGAGTGGAGCTTTGCTGATAAACAAGGGCTGTGGATCTCAGCCATCAGTTTGTGCAGAGTACCTTAAATCCCAGGGGGATCAGCTTTACAATGTGGTTTGTTTGTTAAATAAAATGAAACAAAATGAAATTTCACAAAATGGGGTGATTTCTCCATTGGTCTAAAGGTGCTCTTCCTGAGAGTTCACATGTCTGCCCTGCTTTATTCCCAGCTGGTGATTATGCTCATTTTATCAATGCAGAAGCCAAAATGTTTACATGTAGCAGAAGTGTGTGTGTGCAAAGACATACCTGAAATTATGAATAACTGAAAAGGCATCTACAGATGCATAACAACAGTGAAAAAGAGCATTCTGAATGATAACTGAAAACATCTTGATTGTGAGTCGGTCTGTGTGGAGGTGTGCTCAGTCGAGGTCCCGCAGGGGCTGCAGGGGGACAACCAGGGTCCTCTCCACAGGCTGCAGGGAATCTTGGCTCTGGCTCTGGGAGCACCTTCTGCACTAGGGCTGTTTCTCTTGCAGCTTTCTCTCTCCTCCCTCCCAGCTGCTCAGGAGCTGTGGGCTCCTTGCCAACAAGTGGCCAAATCCCAGGGCCCTTTGGCAGGGAAATGCTCACTGTCCTCTGGAAAGACCCCTTCTCCTACAGGTCAGAAGTGAAAGGGAAACCCCTCTCTGTGGAAGGGCAAGCATGTGCTGGGGAACACTGAGCTCCATACAGCCTCTTCAGCCCTTAGAGCTTCTCCTCTCTCTTCTCCTTGCAGGACAAACAGGGTGTCCTCTCAGCAGTGGCTGCTATGATGGGTGTTGTTGTGCATGATGAGCAGCATCAAGGGAGCACCTGGGAACAGATCCTGTGGCTCCTCCAGCAATGCCAGGAGGTCCAAGATAGCTTCCAGGTGACAGAGGTGAGGCACTGTGTGGGGCCTGGTGAGGCTGTGGCATCCATACAATTGAACTCTGTTCGGGGGATAGAAACCCTGCTTATGTCTCCACAAAGGGAGGGTGATCAGGAAGCCCTGTGCAGGTGGTTTGGGCTTCTCCCTGGCAGCTTGGGTTAGGGGCTCCCTGTGGCCCAGTCATGGTGGGCTCCTTCCTTTCCGTATGGCTTTGGGTGGCTTTAGACTGTTCATCATTTCCATTCTCTTGTAGAGCCTCTGTTACTTACTGGGGACTTTGGGGGGACTTCAGACCCTCATCTCCAAAGACAAGCTTTGTGCTTGTCCTGTGCTTGCTGCTGCAGTGCACCACAAGGTAAAGGGAGCTTGCACCTGTGCCACTGGCACATGACAGGGCAGGGTAATGCCAGGTTGGGCACTGATTTGTCAATCCCTGTTTTATGTGCTGAATTACTGGTGTCTGAGGGATCAGAATGTGCAGAGGAGAGCCATTCCTCAGGTGGCCATTCTATGCAGCAGTGCTCAGCTGTTGCAGAGAGGCTGGTAGGAGATGTCCTCGTGACACAGCTGACAGCTTTTGTTCTCCTGACACAGCTTTTCTGGGTTGCAGCAGCAAGAGGAGCTTCACTTCTTGGCCTTCAGCCTGTACATGGCCCTGGCTGCCTCTGCCAAAGGGATGACCATGTTCTTCAGCAGAGAAGGGAGGGAGATGTGGGTCAGCATCTTCCTGCATCTCCGGGACCCCAGCCTTGCAGTCTCCAGCGTAAGAGCCCCCAGAATTTATCTGCAAACCCACAGAAAGGTGCAGGACCCCAGCTGAGCTGTTTGGCTGCTGCAAACCTCAGGTATGTGCATACCTGTAACTCCTCTTGCTTGTTCCTCATGCTCCATGTATTAGTGCACAATATGCCCTAATCTTCTCAGCTGAAAACCTCGCAACCATTCATTTGGCACAACACTGTGACGCATGCAAAACAGTCAGATGCATCTTGTGTTGCAAGTAGTCTGAGGGTACTGACTGGTCTGGGCCGCTGTCCTGGCTGCCCTCCCACAAGCAAGAAGAGACCTGAGGCATCTCCTGGGTTGAAGCTGTCCCCAGCGCTGTGGCTGGACAACTACCTGTCACCTGCTTCACCAGTGAAGAGAGAAATGGGGTGGAGCTAGCAACAGTCACTGCCAGGCAGTCAAGTGGTGACCAAAGCCTGTGTGGTCAGCACTGCAATGGTGCAAGAAGAGGGGGCAAAGAGGGCTCGAGGTTGCAAAGCCTCCTCAATATTCAGGAGCATTGCAGAGACTGCTTTGACGTGAATGCAAATGCCAGTAATGCTTCCTCCTCCTCCGGAGCTGACATTTACCAAGCAGAGCTCTCTTCTTTGACCTCTCTCTGTAAACATTGACATTGCATTCACATGGATAATAGATTTCTGTCTGTTTTACCACAGCTGAATGTTTCCACTGGGAATGTTATTGCTTCTTATGGTTGGAAATGCACCTGCACCAGCTGTGAGGCTGAGCATAAAGCCCATGCCAGCCCAAATCCCCAAGTCTCTTAACAGACCACAGCTGCCTCATTACCATGAAGCCCCCATTCATCTTGAGATGGCAGGAAAGAAATATTGTCCCAACACTTCCTCTTCCTTGGGAAAAAAAAAAAGTAACTAAAAAGAAAAAAACACCAAATTTGCTTGCTTTCCTCTTAAATCACTTTTTAAATCACTGCATCACTCTGAAGGATGCAGTCCCAAGGCAAGTATTCAGTCTGAAAAAAAGACTTGCCCAGCACCTGGGTACATAACCTGTGCTGTCCTCCAAACAGCCCTGTGGTGATGCTTGAGTGAGCTTGTGCCCCAGAGGAGGAACAACCTGGGCTTTTGGTTTTCCAGTAGCAAATCTGGCTGTTGATAGCTATTTCTCTCTAGAATAGGATCTCCCATTCTCATCATCCAGGGGTGAGCCCCAGCTGTTGCATTAGTGCTTTTCCTCAAGCAGGTCTCCACTGCCCTGCGCCCAGCATGCACTGCCAGTGCTGCCTCTCCTGCTCAGAGTGCGCTCCTGCCCTCCTACCAAATCCGATGGGCTCCTTTAGAAGTGAAATGGCTTGGTGAAGACTAGAAGCTCACAAATAGGTAACACCTCAAAACAAACGAACAAACAAAAAACTAATTAAAAAATCCTTCATTTTATTTAGCATGAACTTCTTGTAGGGTTTGGCAGGGCTTCAGAGAGCCAGTGGTGACTGGCTTGCAAGCACTGAGCAGTTTGCCTGAAAATGCATAGCTGGTTTGGCAGGATCTAGTTTTGCACAAATACCTAATTTTTCCCAGTTACCTCAGGGCCTTTACTATCATATTCAGCCCTTTTTTTCTCCTTTCTCTCAGACTCAGTAAGATGCCAGAGGAAGTACGGCTGTAACCCCACCAGCATTTCTGCATGTGATGATGCTTGCTCATCCCTTGCCCTGTGATGCTGGTGTGGGGACACTGTTCCATTTTTTCAATATATCAGTATTCCCTGATAGCCAGATTATATCCTCCAAGAGCATAATCCTCCAAGGAATAATCAGTGACAACAAACATCCAATTTTAAGACACCTGTCTTGCATTTGGGCAGCAGACATAAGGCAAACGGGAATTTCCTTCATTTGGAAAAGTGCACAACAGCTTTTGGGCCAAATCTGAAGTTTGTCACTTATTATTTTGCATATGAATAGGAATTCAGGCTTTCATCCCTGGTGAGACCATCATTATATGTATTACCAGACAGCTGGTCTTTAGAAAAAGAGGCAAGTAGAAACAAAATAGATGTTTATTCTGTACTTAAGCAAATTCACAGAAGGGGAATCATCTCCCATTCTCATTGCTGCAAACACTTAGCTCTCTATAGGCTCTTTGCACAGCAAATGCATTCACTCATCAAGGCGTATTGAGTATCTGCTTATTACTGCAAGTTCAGATCCCTTTCTGCTTTTCTCAGATGTGTTCCAAGCCTTACGAGGCCTGCCAGTTCAAATGGAGAAGGGATTAATTTCCTTCTCCCCTGCCCCCTTTCAAAGAAAGGCAAAAATTCATCCATTTTTCATCACATTTCTTGCTGATGGCCACACAAGCAGTTAATTGAAATGTATTTGGCTGTGGCTGTCCAGCAGCCCTCTGACCCACACCATGACGAAAGGCAATAAGGAAATGAGCAAGCAGTAGTGCCAGGTTTCCTGAAATCCTCTGCAGCAAGGCGCATGTGCACAGCCCTCCTGGCATGTTCACTCCCTGATGTATACATACAAACACATATATGTATATAAATATATACATACATACAAGCACACGCATGTATATAAACTCACAAGTCTACACAGAAACGAGTCCTCAGTGTGGCAGGCCTGGAAAGATGATGTTGCTTTCTGTTACTCATGGAAAACCAAGATCACTTTTCTGGAGTTCCAGCTTTGATTCAGTGCAGGATCTCAATTCTGTTGTGTACTTTTACAGCCTCTCCCAATGCTGGTTGTTCCTCCCCGCTGCAGGGGAGAGGTTTCGGTGCTGTACTGTAAACATTGCCAGGGAATATAAAAAGGGAACAAATTCAGCCCCATAAAAATAATGTTTCAATATATAATATTTACTGCCTTGTCTTTTAAATATCAGATCGGTTACAGTTGATTCATAGGGCCATTGCATTGACGAACAAAGCCAGATGCCCTGAGGTTTCCTGAAATGAGTTTTCTTTGCAAAGAATTTATTTCACTCGTCACGCCGCAGTGAGCAAACGAAACCACGCAGCATCCCCAAGATTGATTTCTCTCTGCACTGACTCCCACAGGCCAGTGTCCTGCACAGCAGGGGCAACTCGTCTCCCACGTGCTGCTGGGGGGTTAGCTGGGAAACCCTCCAGCCTGGGGCTGTGCACTTTTGCTGGGTGCCGTGTGGGACGCCTTGCTGCATGGGCTCACAGCACCCATGGGGCTGGTGCAGGGTGCCAGGGAGCCCCGCGAGGGATGCTGAATTTCAGAGAGCATCCTCAGGCATTCCTGGGCATTCTTCCAGCCTGGCCACGTGCAGGAGTTGGTGTGCTTCTTTCCAGTCTGCCCAAGGCTTTGGGCCATCCACAAAATAATCACATTGCTTTTTAGGGTTTTGCCAAGGGTCAGTTTTGAACGAGGCTAAAATCAAACCTGCCAGTCTGCATGGGCTGAGGGTAACCGCAGAACTGTTTGTGATGTAACTCCAGATTTGTTGGCTCATACAGAGCAGCCGCTTGATCAGTGGGATGTTTGCATAGCATAAAAATAACCTCCTGGAACTGCTCTGCTCGTAACACAGCTACTGTATGCACCCTCTCCATATTTCTTGTGGAAAAAATGACTCCTCCCCTTGAATGGGCAAATAATGTCGGCACAAAATGAGATTACACTGGGATAACAATCCTCTGCCATCTCCAGAGAGCAGATGCCCGTACAATGCCGCTGCTGATGGACACATTTCAATTCAATGCTGGCTTGGCACATGCTTACATTCAGCACACGAAGCTGGAGAGCCAGCTGTGACACCATGCATGGAGGGCACCGGGTGGCAGCACTGCTCCCCTCTGCCAGCTAAAGCAGCCAGGGCACCTGGCGTTTTGTCTGCAAAAAAATTGGACTTCTGCCTTTCTTTCTTTTCTTTTTTTTTCTTTTTTTTTTTCCTCAAGAGGAGCCAGGATCCTGTCTCCTGGTTTCACAGGGAGCTGCATCACTTTGCACCGCCTCCCACCATGGCACCATCACTGCAAGAAAAGGACCACAAACTCACACTTCCAAAACCGAACTGTTCTCAGGCCTCCCAAATTTACGGGAATGGAGAGATCACCATGACGACTACCTGCATTTCTCAGTCTTATTTTAACATGCAAATCCATTGCAAGCCGTTGGGTTCTCTCTCTTTTCTTTTTTTCTCTTTTTTAACAATTTAGGGATGTATGCACTAGCAATCAGCAGCTTGCAACACCCTGAGATGCTGGCATGGCCCCTTGGGGGGTGTACCCGATGGTTTTGGCAGCATATCCCATGGATGGTAATGTTGCTAGTGAAGCCAGGATGCTGCTTGTGGTGCCAGCACCCACACACTTCAAAGGGGGAACCACTCAGTTGGCAAAGACATGGGTACTCAGGCTGGGAAAAATGACTGAGCTTCCCAAGATGCTCAATAAATGCAAGCAGACATAAACCATGGATAAAGATAGAATGACATTCTGGAAATGGGTCAGTAGGTTGGAGGGGCGTCAGGGGGTCTTGCTCTCTCCCACCCTCACTAAGTTCACCTGCTGTTGTTCAACAGGTCTGCATGGTCTTCACAAGATAGGTTGGTTCAGAGGAATGCTCTATCTCAAGGCTCTGTCCTCCATCTGCTCCTCACCTCTTTACTGTGGTGATCTCCTTTTACTCTTCTACCTAGGGTTTGGGACATTAACCCTTTTGCTCTCAGTCTCTTACAGATGGGACTGATATTTTAGAGTGTACCCTTTGGGTTTGGAGCTGAAGATTTGCTGTAAGAAATGCCAAGTCAAAAGATGAGGGAAAGTGGCCGTGCCAGCTGTGGGGCCCAACCCTGAGCGTGCGTGAAATGTCAGCCCCAGCCCACATCCAGCTTCTTGGTTATTTCTGTGGAGATCACCAGAGCGCAAATGATGAACTGGAAGGAGGAAGGGCTCTTTTCCATCCTGGTGCCTGGTGTGTCTAAATTCTGGCTCTTAATGCACTCTCTTGCCGTAATTTATTTCTCCATTACATTTCTGACCTGGGCCCCAGCTTTGCAGCTATCATTGTCAGCCTTTTGCCCCTCTAATTATGCTAACAGCAGCACCTGAATGCTAATTTGCCATCCCTGTGTTTTGCCTCTGAGTGACAAAGAAACCATCTGATTTCTGTGCATATTAAGGAGGAATGAACAGTGCCTGAGGGCTTTGCTCCTTCATGAACACTAATGCCATCATGGCTGCTTCCCCATCACAGTGTTGGTGAGCTCTGAATTTGTTGGAGAAGTTCTTTCCATTAGCCCTAAAGCCAAAGACTGCAAATGTTACCTATTTTATTTAGGTATGTCTCGTGACATTCTTCAGAATAACCTTTTTCTTTTCTTTGCTGTCTTCCACACTATTTCTGCTGGCTCTTTCAGGTTTCCTTACTCTCCCTCCCTTTGGCACCAGGATCATTTTTCAGTGCCGATGTATGGGAGAGGTTGTTTCCTTTCTTCTTTTTTTTATAAGGAAGGATCATTTTTGCCTTGCATGCCCTTTCATTCAGCAGCTACGTACACTGTATTTCTCAAGGAGTAAATGATTAAACGTTGGAGCTCAGAGTTTCATGTTTAAATGTCAAGCTTGGAACACATCATCTCAGAAGAAAAATCAATAGGATTTCAATTTTCTTGTAATATATATGGCCTTTATTGGTAGCAAAACAAGAAAACGTCTGGCATCCCATCTCACAATTTTGTTCCCCCTCCCTTATGCAACAGGTATATCAGAGAAGTGATTTTCAGTCAGAAATTTCAGTCTCCGCCTGCCATTATTTTGGGCAGGAAAGCAGCCAAGCTCTTATTAGAAAGTTACTTCCCACCTGCTCTCCACTTGATTATTGCATTAACGGTGTGTGGGCTCCTTCAGCAGGCACAAAGCAGGCTTTTGCCTTCTATATCCTCTCCCGAAAATCTCTACAACAGCTCCACTGTCAGTGGACATAAATCTCCTCTGACTTTGCATATAACAACCCTGGTTTACCCCAAAAACGTGCCCCTTTCCTCTTTTCTCTCTATCTTTTTATAGTTAAACAATAATCCCCAAGAGAAATAAGTCATCTTCAGGGTCACAAATGGATCCTGCACTTACTTATGGAGAAGCTGAAGGAATTCTGCGGTCAAGCTCCCTGCCAGCTCTGCTAATAGTTTACAAAAGGGGCACAGCAGTGGAGTAAAGCATCTTTTTCACTTTATTTCAGTAATCATGAAAGTTACAGCTGGATAAGGAAGGGATTTTCTGAAAGGGAGAAGAGGAAACACCAAAAATCAGGAAAAGAAAGGAGAGAAATGCTGTTCAGCCAGAATCTGAACCCCAAGTCTGCAAAAAAAAAAATTCTGGTAGTCCAACCTTTGTTGATAGGGAAGCCAACTTTTCAAGAATGGAAACTTTCAAGGGCTGCCTCTGTTTGAAATGTCATTATTTGTTAAATATTGCACTTCTGCTTTCAGAAACAGCAGAATACCAGTCTGTGCTAGGCTCCTGGCAAGTTGGAAGGGGTGAAACTCACAAGGTTAGGCTTGCACTGAGCAGGCAATGCTGGTCACTCTTTCACATGCCAGGCTGTCCAGATTGCAGAGAAACATCCTTGAGCCTGCAGCCAGCAAAATCCAGTGGGTCATGAGGGACGTGACCAAAACGCTCCAATTGGAAGTCCTCTCACAGAGGTAATGGGTGTCTTTGGGGAGCGTTATGCCACTCCACGGCTCTCCCTCAGAGCCCCTACAGCATGTACACACAGAGTGATGGCTTAAGTAGGAGAAAAAAAGCACCAAAAAAGATTTGTTTGCCTGAAAGTCATGGCACTAAAATAGCTCATCTCCATACCAAGCCATCTCAGTTCACAACCAAAGAGCTCTAGGTGGCCTCCTACATGAGGCTGAAACCAAAGAGGAGCCGTGGTTGCCTCCTGGGGTCTTGCAGCGTAGGCAAGCACAGTTGAGCCTTTGCATGCTCTGACTGTAGCAGTTCCCTTAGGCTTTAAGCAGCATTTTTCTGCTGTGTTGCAATTCAGGTTTGCTTACAGGGGTGCAAAATGAGTGACCAGCAGTGTTCACCAAGAGAGGGCAAAGCCTTTTTCTAGCTGTGCGCTCTGGCTCATGCTTTCTCTCTTATATTGGTGTCACATTGCTTTCCCATCTTCATGAAGATGAGGTTTGACCTCTGGCAGGGGATGTGTTATTAAAAATGCACGCTTGGAAACACACGTACACCTAATTAGCAGAATGCCACGGGTGCCAGCGCAGCGTGAAGCACCGGGAAGGGTGGCATGCACCACAGAAACGCTACTGAAATGGCTTTGGGTTTGCTGAACTATTGCTGCTCTTCCCTACTTGCAGGAAGGCATTGTGCTCTCTCCACCCCAAATATCCCCCTCAGAAAAACATTGCAGAAAAACAATGTAAATTTCTTTCTTCCTTGTCATCGCCATGAGAAATTCCCCATCTTCTCTTTGCAATGGCCATTCATACATCTGAGAGCCCCCACCTCTCACCCCCCATTTCTCTAGGCTCCTGCCCCTTTGCCCTCTGCAGAGGCTGTTTTCAGACAGTGGGTGAGATGAGGCCAGCCTCCCCGTCCTGGTGGAGATCACTTTCTGCCTCCTCAGTTAGACTTACCATTAAAAACTCAGCATTTGCAACCCATGTAACCCCCCAGTGAGAGGCCAGCTGACACCACTGCAACAGTCACCCTGCAACCCTGCATAGCCCTTCCCTCCCAATTTCCCCTCATTTGTGTGCCATATCATTTCTGTGATCCCTTGATGCTATTTTGTTTTCTGCATGGCCTGTCAGTGGCATGATAAACCGATTGTGCAATAGTTTGTCTTAGCATCTCCCCAGATACCGTGCCACACCTGAGGAATTGCAGATGAGCCAGCCTCTTCCCTCCTACCCATCCATTTTTACAAGCAGGTACTACGTGTGCCCTTCTCCAGTCCTCAGGGTCCAGCTCCATCCTCATGTCGGTGAAGATGAATCACCTTGGGTTCAGGCTGTGCTGTTTGGCTGCTTCTTAATGCACTCAGGGGTGACTTTCATCAGGCCCTGTTGACTTGAATAAATCTCCCTCATTCCTTCATCACTTTTCCTCTATTCCAGCCTGCTCTCTATTCCCTTTTTTTGTTTAAGTATCTGGTCACAGTTTATGCATTGCATGCTATTTATGCATTTCAGCCCATGAAAAATACATGAAGAGTCCCTCGCTCACTCTCCCCATGGCCTCATAAATCTTGCATTGCTTTCTGCACAATGGCTTGGCTTCATGGGGTGATGGGGAGCAGCCTCCCTGCTGCTCCTGCCCTGGGGCTGGGGCACCCTCTGGGCATGCCAGTGCTACAGGTTTGGATCTTGCTGGGCCTGCAGGGAGGGGGATTTGGAGCCCTCCAGCCCTACTTTTAGGCTATTAGATAGGAAATATAAGAAATAAAGTCTTGCAGAAATTGCTTAATTCCTTAATTCTCATTGAAAATTGAGCATTCCGGAAGGACACTATAGGTGTCTACAACTACCTGAATAGAGGTTGTAATGAGGTAGGGGTCAGCTTCTTCTTCCAGGACAAGAGATAATAGCCTCAAGTTGAGTCAGGGGAGGTTCAGGTTGGGTACTAGGAAAAAATTATTCTCCGAAAGAGTAGTCAGGCATTGGAATGGGCTGCCCAGGGCGGTGGTGGAATCACCGTCTTTGGAGGTGTTCAAGAAACATGGAGATCTGGCACTGACAGACATGGTTAGTGGGTATGGTGGAGATGGGTTGACAGTTAGACTGGACGATCTTAGAGGTCTTTTCCAACCTTAGTGATTCTATGGCTTTGCAGACAGCTTTCATCCTTACAAGCATGGCTTGGTAGCAGCAGTGAGTTTTGCCTGTTCACCATTTGTTTAGGAGAATCTCTCTCCCACCTGCTCATGTTGGCAGAGAAATGGGGAGAAGCGGAAGTTGTTCTCATGGATGCGTCTTCATGAGGGTACCATCCCTATTTCTACAGCAGCTGAAATCAGGCACCTATCAAGAAAAAGCCATGTTAAACTCCCTTGTTCCTCAAGATCTTTGCTTGCCATATTTCCTTTTTAAATTTGAATGGCTAGAGGTGATGAGCAGTTTTATTCTCCCTGAGTGTGCCCAGCCTCGGCTGCTTGAAGCCTCCCCACCACGTGCAAGGCTATTTCACTTTTAGGCTCTTTAAAGAAGTTTCCCTATTCCTGTGCTTTCCTCTTAGCGGCCTCTGTCTCAGCCTAGGTGGGCTGGACTACATAGGAAAATACTGTATTAGGACTGGCATGTCAATCCTGGTATTTTATCTGAGTCGCTGACAGCATCAGTTGTTTAACACAATTGACCTGGTGCTCCCTTTAGTATATAAAGTGTTGCTCCTCTGCTGTCTTAGCCTACTGAGCCTTTCTTTGCCACAAACACCAGGGTACAAACACATCACCCACATCACCCACTGTCTGCTGTGGTTTCCCACGAGGCCAGGAGAATCAGCACACAGCTCTCTCCCTTGTCCTACAGCAGTGGTTACCTTGCAGGAGCCTGAAGCTGACAGTTCTCCAGGCCCTCCTCGAGCCCACCACTGCCTCTGTTACATCTTTCCCAAGCCGATCTTCACTGCTGCAAGAGGGAGGAGAACCCGACGCTTTGTGGAAGGCTCACAAACGGTGTGTGTGATCCACAACTGGATGTAGCTGTTATTCAAAGATTTTTTATTTTTATGAAAAAATATATCAAATTTAATATCTTACACTACTAAAAACATGTACACAAACAAAATGCACAGAGAGCATCCAAGGAAGGGAAAAAGGAGGGGATAAATACAGTAACACTACAGTCTCCTATGAGTTGAAATGATGATGCAAGGAGCTGAGACAAATGCTGCAGCACCAATAGCACTGGGTATACAAGCTCCTGACCTACATGGCCTAAGGAATTGCAACAAACATTAATAAAGGATCAGAAACTAAGTGCTACTCTTAGACTGCTATTGATGTATCACACACACCTTAATGACTAATTTCAAGACTACAGCAGTCCAAGGAGTCACAATTTCTTGACCACTGGGAATTCTACATTTTTATATTCAATACTGAATAGACAACTTTTTTTACCTTCACTTTTTGTTCTTCTTGCTGTTAATATGTAGAAGGAATTAAAAAAAAATACTTTAAAATTATATTTAAAAAATCATTTTCCTTTTTAAAGTTAGGTAATTTAGCCAAATGATAAATAAACAATGAATGGAGGTCAGTCTAAACAAGCCATGCCTGGGGAGACTTCCTGCTCCCAAGATGAAAAACTGTTTTGGAAAGAGCCTCTTCACCTCACAAGCCCTTTGAAATACTTCCTCACAATTAGCAGCAAAACGTACTGGAAAAAAGTATTCAGTGTACCAACAGCAGCACTGGCGAGTTGAAAAAGAAAACTGCCTTCACTTACCACAGGCAGAAAATCCACCTACAGCTCCAATTTTACTGATTAATGAAAAGCACTGCCTTGTCATGGCTTTCAAGTCCAGCACACAACTGGCAAGGTCAGCTAACTACCGTCCTTATCTCCCTCTGTGCTTACAAAGAGCATAACCAGAAAAATAGTACTGCGATCTCCTACTGCACACCAATATATACAATCATCCATACACAATGTCTGATTTTGGTCTATACATTTTCATTTGCCACTCCTTTTGAAGGCAAGTTTTTCTACTTGTGCTTCGTGGTGCCCCGGCTCAGCAATTGAAAACAGCAGCGGCCTGGCCAAGCCCGCAGGCAGAAAGTTTCGAAGAGGTGCTGTCAGATCCCGCTGAGCCCTTCAGAAATTCCATGACAGAAAGGGAGCTTTACATTACAACCCTAAATCTGCATAAGAGGCCCAAATAAATGGTCCAACTGCCCTAAAGACTGAGTACTTGCAGTTCTCTCTTCACTGGTAGCTCCATCGTCAGAACTCTGGAATTTGTGTGTGGATGTAGAAGCTGTAACTTTTGGACTATATTTGTTAAAACGTCTTTATTTTCAGTTTGGAGACAAAGCCTATAGCAAAGAGATCTGTAGGAAGAACAGCTCTTGAAATAAATATAAAAGATCATTTATTTATTTATTTAGGGAACTGAGAGTAGGTGCCCTATTTACAGATGCAGTCTGGTTTAGTAACAGTTCATTTTCCACTGGTCCCTCTGAAGAGTATTCTGAAGACTGCTCCAGTATCCGCAGTTACTACAGTGTTTCAGGAACATCATTCTCACCTCCATGCGGTGCATCCCAGCAGCACTGTGTATGCCTTTAAAACCCCACAAATGGTGATGGGATTTTCTTGTAAAAGTATGCAAAAAAGAACAAACCCAAATCCTTACACAGAGCCAACAGTTAATGAACGACCAACAAAAATGGGCAGAAAAGCTAAGTGCTGAAATTTGCTACTAAAATCTCTCGGTGCAGCTGATGGATGCATGAGGAAAGCGAACAATACTTCCCAAAGAAATGAGTTGTTGTTTCTGTCTTCCTACGGGTTATTTTACAAAGCGCTACAGGCAGAGAGGTACAAATAATCCTACGACAGCTCTGCTGACAGTCCTAATAATGTTATTTATTATTTGACAAATCTCTTCTATGTACCGAAATTGTTATATCTTGATTCCCTCTCCCCCCACCTTTTGTGGCCTGGTGGCTGACAAAATGAAGAAACAGGATGAGAAATCACACAATCGAGGTTTGTCAGACCTTCCCCTTCTGCTTGGCTGTGTCTCACTGTGCAGCTCAGCTCCGTCTTGTTTCTTGTGCTGCCAGGCGAGCTTGATGGTCCCACGAGCAGCAACTGCTGAGGCAGCAGGGTGAGAGTGGCAAGCATGAGCTCCTGCCCTCCCACACGCCTATTTCTCTCTGCTCTTTCAGACTTTCCCCATGCCTCAGAAAAACAGCAGTTCTTAGAGGAGAACTGGACATCGCTGAGCATGCAGGCTGTTTCAAAATGGGCAAATTTTGCATCAAGAAGCCCTGCTGAAAGCGAGCCTTGCTGCTGAGAAAGAAAAAAAAAGAACACCAAACCCTCTCCTCCTATACCTTTCCCCACCCCGTTTCTCTAGAAACTGTTATTTGTATTAAATCTCATCAAAGGGCTTTGAGGAAATTGAAGAAAGACCTTTAAAACCAGCTGGAGTGGCATTCAACACATGGTTCTGCAAGGGGAGAAGGAAAATGGTTGCCTTTTGGCATGAGATGAGGTGCTCAGGCTCTACTCTGCAGTGCCAGGGGACAAAGGGAAACACAGTAAGTTAATACGTTGATGTTATTATCAAGGAAGATGCTATCCAACACCTCAAAGGAAGTAATATATCTACAGTAAACACTTACCATCTGCTGAGCAATTTTTTAATCCTTATCTTTACCAAAGCTTCACAAAATAACCTATGAATACCAAATTAACTGCACTGATTGCTCCCATCTACAACTAAAGGAAGACAGCCCCAAGTTGTTTCTTGGTGAGATTTTCAGGGCTCAATATCTCACTGCTGCCTTCGGGCCCCCTTAAAACATCATCTTCTAATTTTAGTGTACACATTTACCCCTAGTTACAACCAAGTACTGACATAAGCAGTGTCAGCTTCAGACAGATCATCTTCACCATGGGATGCCAACGCCATGACCATGTTGGGCTGCTCTCTCTTTTACCCTCATCTCTGTGCTCTGACCCACAGTGGCCAGGTCTGTACCCATTTCTGTAAGACAATTCAGTGTTTTTCAGCTGACCTGTCCAACTTTCCCAAGGGAAGTGGAGGGTGTCTAAGCTGAAAATACCCATAAAACAATATGGAACAGTGCAGTTCCCAAAATAATTCCCTCCCTCACTTTCCTGGCCACAGTTTTGGAAAATGCTATGAAATCTCCGTGCTGGATGGTAGTGGAGATGCATACACACTGCACTCCAGGACTTAACTCCCATAAGGAGAAGAGGAACAGCAAAATCCCTTTCTTTAGCTAATGACATCTGGTGGTTTCTCTCTTGGCCTTGAAGGATGCATGTTCGCAGCAAGGAAAGAAAGAGATCGGGTCAAAGGCTACCTTGTGACAGCACTGGGTTTAAACGCTGGTGCAGATGCATTCCCACACGCATCTTCTCTTTCCAGGAAGGGGCACACCAGGAACAAGTTATCAAACACACAGAGAAAACAGATGCCACACTGCTGCTGAGGGATGATGAGAGCTGGATGTTTTAACTCCCATTTTACTTTTCCTCTTCTGGACATCCCCAGCCCACAAAGGAGAACGGTGTTCTTTATTTAAGCAGACTCCTTCCACCTCATATATATAATCAAAACATCTGAAAGCTTTATATGTTGCTCAAACCAAACAGCAGCAAAAATACAAAGCATAGTGGTTAACACAAAAGGAAGATAAAATGAAGCAAAAGAGGGAAAAAGAACAAAACATTGAGAAAACCCCAATCTTGTACCTGATGTGTAGCAAACTGTACAGTATATACATCATAACGTATTATCCTCACAGAAGAGCAAACTAGAAGAACTTTGTAACACAGAAAAAAATATACACCCTGTATTGTATTTGCCATTGAGCAAGCAACATGTTTATACACTAGTCTCTATAACTTAACGCTGTGTAACAGCATTTTTTTAAATTTACAAAACAAAATATCTATCCAGAAATAATCTAATCATATTGCTCTTCAATACACTTCTGTAGACAAGTAAGACTTGAAGTAAACTTCAGTAAACCGCAGCTTGTGTGAGCCCACAAATGGCTGCAAAACTTCTCTAGTCAAGTAAGTCCTTGGAAGTATTAACATGTGCTGCCGTAATTCAGTATATAAAGGTGCTATATATATATATATATCCCATGTATAGACAACGTGTGGTGGGAAGGCTTGCTGTTGTCATCGTTGAAGCACAAGAAATTGGTTAACCTCATGTACAGTAGATCCATTTCCATGTTCCATGCATTTTACATTTACTTCATGAAAATGAGGACACAAATAGGAAGAAAATGAAAACTTCAGTCAAACACTGCTTTATAAATGCTGTGGCAGAAGCCAGTGTCCTTCAGTTACAGAAACCACTGATTTTCCCTTTTTTTTCTTTAGTCAAAATAAATTTCAGAGCTAGTATACAAAGTGCAGGACCGACCACTCGAGGAAGTGACTTAAAAACCGAGTTACAATGGCACCATCCCATTCACCAACTGGACCTTCATCTCTTGAAGGCTGTTCATTATCTTCTTCTGGTGACCAACAAGTGTCACTCCCAGCCGCCTCAAATCCCTGTGGGAGAAAGCAGATGTTGGTTCCAGGAACCATTCAGGCACATGCCGCCATACATACTATGCACCGCACGCGTCGATGCTGCTGCTAGTGCCTACCTCTTACCATCTGTGGCTCCCAAAGCCCTTTATATAAGGAGGCACATTAAATTTTCCCAATTTTTTTAAATGGCTGACAGCATCTCAGAGATGTGACATGATTTGACCAGGATCACTTTGCTGTCTAAGGGGAAAAGCTCAACAGCAAAATGTTAGCACTGGCTTCAGCAAGGGACTCCACTACATGTAAGAAGTCCTATTCCAAGAGAAAAGCTGAGTAAGAAAATGTGTGCTGCAGTTTCCTCTTCTCCTGGGAGACACTGGTATTTGATCTTGGATACAAGCAGCGAGGAGTAAGGTCAATCCACATTTCCTTCCTCTTCAGATGAGGCAAAGCCAAAGATACACAAACCACAGTCCTACAGCTGGCTCCTAGAGAGAGCTGAAAGGCAAAAGCCTCAAGCACAGCTACCACCATGTCGGCCTCTTAAAGTCAACAGGAATTTGTAACACAACTCCCCTCTGGGCCTTTGCAAATCTTGCTGTAAACCCAGGCTTGATTTTTTTTGTGTGTGTGTGAATTCTGTAAGATAAAGGCATTTGTGTTGAGTCTGTATAGCAGAGGTGCCATTACAAGAAAAGGTGTAATATACGACTGTGAAGAACAGTTGCCTTCTCAGAAATTTAGACCTCTAAAACGTAGGTATCTAGATTAAGCTAATCACCAAGTTTCTTAGCACATGCTGCAAAAGAAGTATCTCTGTGAGATGATCTGTCCCATCCAAAGGGTTGGATGAGTTGCTCCCTGGAGATATTACCGTAGGACGTTGGGTGATTAGATTTAATGACAGCTAAAAGCCAGGTGGGGTGACTCCCACACCATGGGTTATGGCAGAGCAATTTTACTGATTTCATTAAAGAGTGAAAATTGGTAACAAAGAAATTGAAGGAATGACATTTGGAAGAAGGATCAAGACAGGTGCCTAAATATTTCCAACACAAGACATAGGTTGTTAGGGAAGACGTTTGACTTAGAGGAGACCTGATGCTTTATCTGAAGACTTCTACTAAAGAAATATGAGCTCTTTGCTTTCTACCTTGAAGCTGGACTGAATAAAAGATGTTTTCAAAGAAGGGCTCTACTGTTTTGCCAACAAAGGTGTGAATCCCAGCGCTGCTGACACTAGTTTGTGGAGAGTACACAGAAACACGCAAGCCACTTAGCAGAAGGCTCTCCATTGAGAGCTAGCAGGACAGAAGATGACCAGACACTGAGAACTGCAGTTCCCTGGTCCCACCTGCTGTTCCCAGAACCCAACTGCCAGCTGAGACACACTGGAAAACCTGGCCCACAGTGCACAGATGACTGCAAGTGAACCCATGCAATGAACACCAGAATGCTATTACATAATGCATGTGAGCTAACCATCAAGGTGTATCTCTCAGCAGATTTATATTCTGGACAGAAACTCCTGTGTAAATACAACCATCCAGATCCAAAAATTACACAGATGAACACTTCAGAAAAACACAGTTTCTAATAAAAAGCAATCCCAAGTGAAGGTTGTTGTGTTAACACAAAAACCAGTTGAAGCCAAAAGCGATATCTGGTCTCCATAGAGTTGTCACACTTTTCAGCATTTTGATTTGGAAAATCCCAGATTTTCTGCTCGAGGCTAAACACTACATTCCATTATCACACCCTTTTTCAGTGAAGCATCTCTCTGATGCATACCGGAAATCACAACGCAATGGGTGTGGAGTAACAGAGGTCCATGAGACACATCAGCACACTCCTTACCTGGAAGAAAAGGCTGCAGCATCTGCAAAGGTGTCTAACTTCTCAGGGGGACATGCTTTCATTTCTACCTCCACTGAATTGTGAAACTAGTTCAGCAAGCAATCTTAATAATGAAGGAAAATGTAGTAATACTATTGTTCCATGCAATTTATTTTATGTACACAGCACAGTTGGAAGTTCACACCAAAGATCAAAAAAAACCAGTATAGGACCAGATTTTTAGAAGAGCCAACATCCATCTTCCCCCCTGCTGAATGCTGCTCTGCTGGTGCTCTTTGAAAGTTCAGCTATTTTTTCAGGTATCTAAAAGTGCAAACTGAGCTCTTTTGAAAATTCAGCACCACATATTTCACATATGTACTGTTTCTGGTAGTATCTCTCTGCTCTTGCATGTTATGTAGAAAAGCTAGCCTGAAACTATTAGCAAGGCATGTTTGTATTTGCATTTCATACACAGCTCAGTCTAGTAAGAAAAAGTCCCTGCTCTCTGGCGCAGTAGCAGGCTTCCTCATCAAAAGGATCCAAGCTCTATTTTCAGGTTTTCAGGGTACTCACTATTGAGCCTTTTTTTCCTTATAGCATCCAGCATAACCCAATATCCGTGAGCAGTGCCTCATTGATTTAAGAGAGGCAAAGACAGAGAGAAGAAAAACGAGTTTCTAGTTTCAATCCATTAGTTGCTCACCAGGGGATCTAGTCTATTTTTTTGACTATTGAATACTCTTGAATGCGGAGCCACTGGCCAAAAGTGTAGGGACTCCTCAGAGAGAGGAAAAACCGCTGTGTGGTCTTTTACTTCTGCAAAGACTGATCAAAAGCCTAATCCAGACAACAGCTCCTGAGCCAGATGCTCACCTAATATAAAATTGTCAGCTTTATTCAAAAGCTACCTTGCACTTTGCAAAGCCAGCAATAAAACTTTCGGGGAAAAAAAAAAGTCTCAAGAATCAGGAGCTTTAATTCCCTTTTTCAAGTGTGACTTGCAGCATGTTGCAGCCTCCCACACATCCAGTGTGGAAGCACTGGACTTAAAGCAGCAGAAGACAGAAGCCAATTTTAAACAAAATTAGGGGAACAAAACAGCCAGTTTTGGGACAAAACAGATTTCTGTGCCGAAGGGCTGCAAGACAACTGTCCTAAAAATTCAGTCCTGAGCTCGCTGTTCCGTTTTACCTCAGCTAATTGGCAATTTCACTGGGCTCAGCTTCCCAGAGATGTATGGAGGGATATCTACACAGGCTATGCAAATGTCTAGGGGGTGACAGGAGATGTGCAATTCCCTGCAAGAAAAGGCACATCTGAGACCTTGCAAATGGCACTTGCAGTCAGCATCCAGGCTACACCTTGCCATGCAAGTGACTCTACCCCAGGTGCTGGGTTTGTGGACGCTGTTGTGGCAGCAGCATGGGCATTTCTTGAGGCTGAGAAGATAGAGGTACCCATATGTCATATGAAGCAGGTCTCCCTGCTTCAAAATACTTGACTTGCAGCAACAAGACAACTTTCAGTTCTGCTTCAGGGATAAGTCCCCCCTTCTCATTTCTTTCTTTCACATAGTGTTGAAAATGGAAATACACAGGAATTCAAATCACATGCTGACACAGTACTAAGAGGTCAACTTAAGTTAACCAGAAAGCCAAGGAAATAAAGTGGAAAACAGGTGTCAGCCCATTCCAAACAGCCTGTAAGCAGCTGCACACTTGCCATGCTCTTACCATGGCCTTACATGAAAGCCCAGCTGCAATGTGCCAGTGACAACACAGTATCCTCTTAAATGCAATATCCTCCATTTGCAACGGTTGAATTCATGGTCTCCACGTTGTAAGAAATATATTTAAAACATTTTATTTACAAATAGAACTACTTATACACCATGGACCAGTTTGTCAAACACAGTGTAGACTAGGACTGGATTGCCACATAAAATACAACACCCCTCACCACTCCATTACTCATGCAAGGAAAAGGGCCAGGTTCCTGAATGATCTCCATGGCTGGAAGCCATCAGCCTAGCAGAGATTACTTTGCATTTCATCTCGCACCCCAGCCATATTGCAGCACTCTTCTTCACGCGGTGCAATTCTACACTGGCCCATGCAGATGGGCACTACTCACAGAGTTAGTTGTCAGTTTGAATGAGGGGAAAGAATAACCTCAAAGACCTTTAGAAGACGCTAGGGAGAGAGGAATCCACTCACTAGGGACCTCTGTACGACATTAGGATCTTTCTTTTTTTAAGAGTTCATCTGCTCTTATTTGTTACTCCCATCCTCTTTGATTATGATATGAGAACTGGTTTGTTCACAAGCATACATGGCATCACTATCCAGAACTGAGATTTTAGGTTAAGAATAAGCATCCAGAGCAGGTGAACTCTTAAATGTTCTTCATCCAGTATAACTTTTAATAAATAATTTATTTTATTTTATAAGAAAAAAATACAATGCAAAGCAACACATCACATATTATTACAAATATTCAGAGTTCTTCATCTAATAACAAACAACAGGGTGTCCTGAGATTCGGTGAGTACAGATCTTTCAAAAGGTGTAAGTATGCAGTCCACGTTTTGTTAGTAATTGGTCCAGTCAAATATCAGACTGAAACTCATGTCATGGATCTATCTATTCTTGAGTATTGTCCTGGTAAAGTTATTCTTGCAGTGGATTGAAAGAGCTCCAGACACACTCAAAGTCACTAGGTGGTCCACAAGTTTAAAGAGCAGGTCTGGTCCACTGGAAAGGTTTCCTTCAAGTCTGATATCCAGTTGGAAAGAGGGGGTGGAGGGTGAGGCTCCACTTTTCACAAGGTGATTCGTCCCTTTGCAAGAATTAGAGCTAAATGTAGAAATCACTCTTTGTTTGAAAACATACATTTTCAGGTCTTTGCTTAAGCAGGCAGAGCTCAGGACTTGGGGCGATATTCACCATTTTTAGCTTTTTAAAGTTGTATCTTCAAAAATTTGTCACTAGCACTACTCTTTTCTGGAATAAACACATTAAACATTACTTTGAACGAAGAAAGGTGGTAAGTGGGATTTTGATTTGCATGCTAGGAGGGATTTTCAAAGAGTGCTGAACATCTACCATCTCAACCAGGTCCACTAAATAGGACACAACCTGATCGCCCACAGACACCAGTCCTGTCAGAATGCTGTGGCCTTCCCTGCTCTTACAGTACCTAGTAGCTTTACCCAGGAGATTTTAGGAATTCTTTACATTCATCACATTTTTTCAGTTTTTTTCTGGCAGTGATTAACCAGTTCTTCTTTCTCCACCTAATTTCCACATGCTTCCTATGCAGTTTCAATTTGGAGAATATTATTTTGGATGTTATTTGAAGGCAACCTCTTAAATTGTAAAGAATCTATTACTCATGTCATCTGAGGAAAGAAAGCTAGTTTCAAATGTTCACATCTTCTTTTCACCTGATCCCCCCAAGTCCCAGCTCTGGAATATATTGAACAGTTGCCTCTATTAAAAAAAAAAAAAAAAAAAAAAAGGAACATTTAAACTGAATTCTCATTTGCAGATTACAAAATGTTTTGTTGTTTCCTCTTACAGGGAGAAAAATTAAAACCTCCAGAAACAACAAAACCCCAAATATATTAACCTTTAAAGAACTTTGCTTGTTCCAATGTTTATTTCTTCCCCATAGCGTCTCTGGAGAACACACAAAACTTTCATCTGAGCCCCCACAGAAGCCAACATTTCTCTCCCTTGCTTTGTTGATTTCAAGGGCAATCTGCCAGTTTACACCAGAGCACATGGTTCAGCTCTTAAGTCTGGGATACCATGTTTCTGAAGCCCCTGAAGTCTAGGGTGGTTTCTCCTTTTTTTAATGGCTGAGTCAGGTCTTCTGTCTTTTTTTTTTTTTACTGTGTCTGCGAGAAATCACAGAGGTTTTGCCTTGGATGGCTTGTTTGCTTTTAATGAACCTTCCACAGTTTTCCACAAAATAGACTCAAATGGGGTCAAGACCTCTTCACTAAGCCATAACTGCAATGCAAAGGTGCATGAGGTGTTCAAGAACCAAGCCTGACTTATGCAATCTCAAGGCAGCTGGGAGTTGTTATTTGCTAGAATGGATAACTAGCTAGCTGGAGCTAACTTTGAAAAGTTGATGTAATTACTTTGAAATCAGCAGAACTTATCTGTATTTGCCTGGTAGGAATCTAATGGAGTTGTATGGTGCAGTGATGCATTCAACTTTTTTTGTACAAAGTGTGTTGCAGCTGCACTTGAAAAGGGCTTCCCGGACCATTTTAGGAGCCAAAACAGTAGTTCATGCACGTTCTTTCACAGCATCGTCAGATAAGCTGGTGACAGCCACACCAACAGCCTCAGGGTTTGTTTTCAGCCTTAGGAGGATTAACAAATCCAGGCTAAACACTACACAGAGACCCAATGATGCCTTTCTTGTATTACCTCGCATTAAACCAGCCAGAATACAGCCAGCAGAGCTACCTTTGGGATACACCTTCATGGACAGTTTTGTTTCCCACAAGACTGCTTCACGCAGCCCCTCACCTAGTATGTGAGGTTGGAGCTTTTCAACTTCTTGCCTTTTTCATTTTCAAGAGAAGTGAGTCAGTGAAATGCGAGATGGATTATTAAGATGTCTACTTTCATCTTCAAAAAAAAATCCCCCAAAGCTCCCAAGGCTCCCAGACATCAGCTCTTCTGCATCACTCTACTGCTGTAAAAGTTGGAAGAAAGCTGAAGCTCAGCAGCTCAGACATGTCATCTTCACTGGGGACCAGTAAAGGACCAGAGCAGAATGATGTTTGTGCTACAGAGAACATCCTGGGACCCTGTGGAGGGGACTTTATATGTGGTTTGCAGCTGGTGAGGTTCTGAGCATCTCTGACAGCTATAACGATACTTAAAGACTTAAAACAACTTGCCTTTTTTGGCTAGAACTATACAGAAAATGAATTTCTTGACTCACTGTCAATCTGAAAAACCATTCTGAAATACCTTTGGGGCAGCCTGAAAAGACTTAAGGGGGGTTCCTTTTGAAATGTTTGAAATACCAAACAGTAAAGATAGAGGAATATTTACATTTTAAAGTCAAATTATACAGATCACTTCACAATCTGAAATATTACATCCAAGAAAAAGTAAGAATCTGGCATAGCTGTAATAGTCCCTTCTATTATTTATAAATCACAGATGTGCAACCCAGGGAACACTTCGTTATGTCATATCACAGTGCACTGCACTTTGTGTGATTTGGGGGAAATGCAGTCATTCCTCCTAAAGGTGAGGTTAACAATAGTTTTGTCAGTGTGCCAACAAGAGGGATGCTAAGACTGTATAAAGCTACACAGGTGGCAAAAATACCCATTGATTTGGATTTGTACTCAACATTTTCTCTGATCAAAGCATTTCACTTTTGATCTAAGCATTTCTTTCAGAACACTTGAAATTACAAAAAGTTTTAAAAAGGAACAAATGGGAAGTTTTTGTGAAACTTAATTTTGTTCTTTGATATGACTAATTCAGCCAAACAGCAAGAAACCTACGATATTTCAGACATACTGCAGATTCCACTAGGAATTCCTTTGATTCTAAGATTAAGGTGTCACAGAAGAGGGGAACGCTCTCCTTTTGCTTTTCTCTTACGTTACTGCTTCATCCTATCCTCCTCACCCATCCTCTGGCTAGATCTTCCTGTCTGTCTGCCTTGGCAATGGGACTCTTCCTCGGTCAAAGTCTGTAGCCCAGTCCAAATGGAGGACCAAATGCATGTAAGAGTCTCAGGAACCCAAAAAAGGAACTAAGAAGAAATCTAAGCACCCTGGTTCCTTAGACAGTTACTAGAAAAGACTCTGTTCCTCGCTTGGGGGTTCATGTGAGTACCCGAAATTGGGCTGGATGAGTTAGAAACAAATACTGGTCAAGTGGATGGAGCAAATATAATCAGAGAGAGCAGAGAGGTTCTTGCACTCCATCCATAAATGACTTATCCAATTAAAGTGAAATTGAACTCCATGGGGGTGTTACCAACCTGCAACATGTGCAGAGGAACTCTCACCCTGAAGGGTGAGCTCCACAGCAAGCCCTGTGGCAGACAGGAACAATGCTGTGATTCTGTGGGGCACTGGGATTTTTCCTGTTTTATTCCTAATCCTCTGCACTGATTCTGCCAGTACACTGGTGAGCTGCACGTGGTCAGAGGACTCACTGCCTCTTCCAAAGAAGCACCAAGCATGGAGCATAATCTTTGCCGTTCTGCCCCAGTGTCTGCAATAACCTAAGCTCAAGTTAATCCAGCCTCAAAGGCAGGCTTTGGGGCAAGTTTGAGTAAGTGTCAGGAAGAAACTACAAACAATTACACAAGCAAGACCAGCAATGAAAGGTGGAGCATCGCAAACCAGCAGCCTCAAGGCATTTATCAAATCATTTCAGTGCTGTCACCCTGACCGCAGTTATATCCAGGTGCAAAAACCAAGAGCACATGCAGGAGGAAGAGTCTCAGTCAGGGAGCCTGTCCTCTAGAGCTGTTAGTTTGTCGATGTATATTTGTGTATTCTGTTGGCATTGGCTGTACCTACTCCTATTTCTATTACAGTAATGCTGAACACTATTTCCATACTTTACTAGACTTGACTGTGCAGTTAGCCAAGTCTGGATCAACTCTTCAAGCAGCTAATGCACTGTAAAGCCAGTATGCCTCAGAGGGGCCTCTATCTCCTATACATTTACTAGTATGCTTACTTTTTTTATCTGTTGATAACCCTGAGTAATAAACCACTGCTATGATGAGAGGACAGCTTGTCAATTATTCAAACTCAAGCATTAATTTCTGTGAGTAAAGAAGCCGAAGTACTGGCTGCCAGTATAGTGACAATAAGTTTTAGTCTCATCTGCACTAGTTATCATCAATACAGATGCTAAAAAGAGAAACTGATGACTGCAAACAAAGCAAAATGGTCTCCTTTCTGCAGTCTCCTCCCTACATATTTTTGAAGTCTGTTTCCCTCCCCAACTCCAATACAAGAGGTAAAAATGATCTGGAAACTACTCACTCTAGGGTCACCTGAGCCACAGAATCCATCGAACTGTATCCATTCTCCATGAAAATCTCGGTGTATCGGCCCATTTTGATGGCTTCCAGCCACTCACCCACTGACCTGTAGGCACCGCTCCCCACTGGACTGTGCTCTACCAACAAATTTGATACTCTAAAGACAAAAGGAGAGACAGAGAAGCAAAAAGAATCAGTATCAAGATGTACCCAACATGACACAATTGCTCTTCTGTAGCATTCTGAGTAATTGCTGCATCCCAGTTCCCCCTGCGGAGCTGTAATTGTTCTGACTCACTGGAAGTTGTTGACTTTACCCTGGAAGTGCAGCACAACTTAAATGAGGGGGAGAGAACCACACTCTTTTTGAGCTTGGTGTGGGATTTCCCAAAGTTTTCAGTTTTATCTCGGTTTTCAGAAAGAGTGGCGTAAAAGCTTTCAAAACTACCAACCATCTTAGTCAGCAGAATGAAAAGATTATGAAGAATTAGTTAGGCAAGACTTCACAATGTATCAACCACATCGTTTCACCTGTAACCTCACCTGCTTTTGAGCTGCTGCCATTGCTGCTCCACACTGCAAGTGGGAAGTCTCTGCTTCGACAGAGGAGCGGATTAGCGTCCATCTCCGTTACCTCTCCCACACAAGCAGGCTCCTTTTCTACAAGGCTCTCCCTGTCACTCTTACTTCAAGGTCTTCAGTTTCACTCTTCCTGCTCTGTTTTCCTGCTCTTTCTTTAAAGCTCATAATTAACTTAAAACGACCCAGAGACTGGAAACCGAAACCCAAATTACATTTCCCAGCAGCAGCTATCAGCGGCAGGCTGTTGTTAACACTTCAAGGGCTGCTCCTGCAGAGTCAGGCCAGGATTTTGTATGCAGGCAGCATCCAGGAAGCCCTGCAGAGAGCAGCAATGCTCCAGCCATGCCTCAGCCTCCGGGCGAGGTTCACATTTAGTCCCGAAACCAGAGGGAGACTCCTGGCTCCTGCAGCCTCACTTGGACCTCCGTGCAGCATCTGCTACCTGCTCGGTTTTGTCACACACAGAAGAAGCAATTCAGGCAAATAGTAACCCTTTGCCGCAGCAAAACACCATGCAATACCTGGCAAAATCAACCTGTGTTGTGAGCAGGCCCACCACACTACTAATGATGTGCAGAGCACGAAGGGACTCGTCCAAGGTCAGCCAGGAAAGCAACCAGATTTCTCCCGTTTTGTAAACCAAGACACACAGCTAACATAAGCCTTGCATAAAGACTATTACCCACAGGTAAAAACATTTGCTGGGTCAGCCTCTGACTGTGAGAATTATGCTTAAAAGATTTTCAACTCGAAAGAGAACTGAGATTTTATATTGTTATAGCACTTCAGGAATCTTCATATATTTTATGATCACATTAGTATTATTTGTTTATTTAATAGCAATGCTGAAGGGTCCAATAAAATGTGAATACTTGCAGTACCAAGAGCATAATGGCTTCCCATAACGTTTTATACACACGAGGAATTCAAAACTCCTAAGTAATCATAATGAGAAGTGGATTTTCATCACTAATGTCAGGAGGCGCGTACTGATATGCATGCACTGTAATGTAGACAGTGACTTCCTCCCTTATTTGCATTAATGAGAATTTCCATAAAGAATACATTACATATATTAAAAAAATCCTTTACAGCTGCTGTACTTCGAAATTATGATTCATTTGGAATTACTATGGTCTGGGCATGGCAATCTATGATTACAGAAACAGTCCCAAAGCCTGGCTGCTCACATACTCCATCCACACCAAATATACCCACAGCACCTTTAAAAAGGAGAAGTTCAGAATTGCACGGGCCTGTCAGTGGAATAAAATATCAGCAAAGTGTTTAGCAGCCCGAGGAGATGGTTTACTGCCTATTTTAATCTTTTCCAGCCTAACAGTTTGGTATAACAGTACATACCACCACATAACAGGCCTTGAAAATGACTGCTCTGAACTGAAAATTAAAGAGAAACATCACATTTTGTGCTATCATAAACGTTTTCCTGCAGGTTTGCTGGGGCTAACATTACAACTAATCACTAATAAGAGTCATTCTTCAATTTCTTCCTCATATGGCTAATGAAGCATGTGAAATAGCCTGAAGAATCAGATCTATTTTGTATTTAAAAATGAAACTATGTGAAGTTTTCATGCTTCTTCTCTTCGAGGGCATGAGAGGTCATGCACTGGGACTTGTCTTTTTTTTTTTTCTTTAGTCCTCTGAGAATAAACTTTTCTGATGGGCTTCTTCCAGCATTAATAAGGGAATTCCACGGCTATCAATCAGTGAAGCAGCAATGATTTATATACATCACTCCTTCATAAACATGTGAGAGACTGAGTGATTAGCAACACAGATGGCTCAGAAGTAATACTTGGGTGCTCACAGTGAAATTACAAAAGTCTCTCCAAGACTCCAGTATGGTGGAAAGACCACTACTAAAGCTCACTGAAAATATTCTGTTTTTTTCCTCAAGTGGAGTTTTACTTCTTGACCCTTACTTCACTTATTTGTAGCTGTGTAGCTATTAGAATTCATGCTGAATTGCAGACTGGCTGCTTCATTCACTTAACGTGGTTTTAGCAAATCATTTGCATACAACTCTTCAGGAACCACAGAGATCCCCTCACAATTACAAAAACTGCTGGAACTGGAGGTGGCAGCTAACACACCTGGGAATACTCGTGGGAAGATGCACTTAGACATCCGTGAGCTTTGCACATCCTACGTTTTCCCAAGAGACTTCCTCATTGGTATTACAAAGATAAAGTCAACGGGCAGATAATTTGAGCAGTGTTTACTATCTACTTCACAGACTCAGTCTTGCTCTCGCTCACCTTGGGGTAGAACGCAGGTAGCTTTATCATAGACCTATAAATACTGCTGAAACTGCAGTTTCTGAAAGGCAGGCCACAGTAATTTTCCTTGCAGCAGTAGCGCTACATTTATAGAGTAACTGAATTGCTGACTGGCCTGCCAATTTAAACAGAAAAGGCTGGGTTTGGGAAAACTCTCTTGGATGTAACGAAGCTGGAGGAACATCCACCTGCAGATGCACATAGGCTAAACAGTACGTGGTAATTCAACACCAGGGGTGGGTATTCAGACATGAATCTTTCTTTGAGAAATGGCTCTGGCCTAATTTTGTACCTGCTCGATGCATTAACCAATGTCTTCAAGCTGCTTGGGTTACGGATGAGCTTGTCCAACATGCTGACAATTTCGTCAAACTTGGGTCTACTGTTGCGGTCTTTCTGCCAGCAGTCAAGCATCAGCTGGTAGAGAGCAGCAGGGCAGTCCATGGGACTTGGCAGGCGATAGCCTTCCTCCACGGCTTTAATCACCTATGGGAAGTAAAACACAAGGCTGATGGGTTGCTTTTCTTCCTCTTACTTTTTTCCCCAAATGCAAATTGGTTTAAATAGAGAACTCTGGGTCTAGCAATACACTCACACTCAACTGATCCCCCCCAACCTCTGCATACAGGAGACAAATCAAGTAAACTCCATTATCTTTTTCTGTTTCTACGGCATAGGTTGAATAATTGATTTTTAGTCAATGCAAAATGAGCCTAGATATCCAACGGAACCAGAGGGTCAGATCTCAGGTTGCAATTGTTCAAAACTCAGCAGAGGTCTGTAGGTCACACCAGAAAACTC
The DNA here is from genome assembly GCF_002078875.1 of Numida meleagris. Taxonomy (NCBI): domain Eukaryota; kingdom Metazoa; phylum Chordata; class Aves; order Galliformes; family Numididae; genus Numida; species Numida meleagris. The sequence goes on from NC_034412.1 coordinate 56,415,326, forward strand.
CTAGAGCCTGTCTTGTCTGCCAACTGCAGCCTATGGGGCTTTCTGGCATTGTCTTGGAGTACAGTGATTTTGTTTATTCAGATGTTGGCTTCTTTTTAAATGAAAAGGCATGTGCTCAGCCACAGATTTGTATTACAGTAATAAAAGCCTGACTGTATTTCAAAAGAGACTTTGAATGCTAATTGATGGATGGATTCAAGGCAGAGGCAGAACAACCATCTCATATATCATTCAATACTGTCTGGGTCTAGTTGTTTCTCACTGTGTCCACATTTCTGCCAGGAATTTAAAATGTCAGCCTAAGAATATGCAAATTAAAAACAGGGGAAGTTTGTTGCACTGATTTCATATTTGAAACCATCTATGGTTCTATATCCAAAACAAGTGGTAAGCACATGTGCTGCCTGCACCCTGGAACGGCAGAAATGAGCAAATGAGGGCAGAATTGAATAAAGCAACTTGTTTTCCCTCATTTTGGGCAGATTTACAGCAGGGCTCCTACTCCAGCAGTTACCATTTTGAAACCTTAACAACACGCAGGAGAACACAGCTCTCATTTCAGGCCACAAGGGTCTGCAACCATGTCAGCAGAGTCCTAGCAGCCCATCTTTACACCCTCTGCTCCCAAGACTTATTGCCCAACAGGAGTTGGAAGCAGCTATTGCTGATGGTGAATGCTGTGTGGAAAACCACAATGCTTCACTGCTTGACTCCAAGGGCTGCCTCAAATACCATTCATTCTAGGCACTCTCTCACTTCTGATTTGAAAACATCTTGTGCTTAAAAAGAATGCTCTATGGTTAGCATTGCACTTCAGAAGATTCCAAAATTTAGAACCACACGCATCACTTTCAAACCATCCTCCACCACAGAGCTTTTTGCCAAGTAGGAGTCCCAGGAATGAGAAGAGGCTGGCTGAGCAGCATAAGCAGAAACCTGGAACCCTCTAAGGACATATGTAGTAGAGAAGAAATGATTCGAGGCTTTGTAGTCTTCTCAAAGGATACCAAGCCATCTGAAGGTCTGGTCCGCAACACCTGCAATACTTCTGTGCTCTGACAGAGGCTTATCTAAGATTTCGTCTGTCGGTGGAGCAGTTGCACTGCTCTCCACCCAATCTTTGTCTATCAAGTGATCTCGTCTACTGCTGGACTGCTATATTGGCTTTTGCTCACAGCATCAAACACCAGGCCCACCATACTGCAGTACTTGCTTTGTCTGTTCTTCACCTCATGCCTTTCAGCTGGTCCCTGGCCCCGGATTTACAACCTCCCTATAAAAAGTCTCAGTGTGGCACAGCCATGAGAACATTATTTGCTGTATTTGTAACAATAATGGGTTATCCTCCAGCTGTAGCAGAAAGAAAATTGTAGCAGGACAGGTAGCAGACCATCTGGCACCAGCTCAGAATATCTGAACTACATCTGCAATGGGGTTATGCATGCTTTATATTCCTGGCAGTAACATCACAATCAATAGCATTAACTCAATTTACAGGATGTCATTCATTCTGGTGACACAATGTAAATGGTATCAAAATACTGCAAGAGGCTAGGAGCTGAAGTACGCTCTTGCATATGAAGGTGCCTTCAGGGTCTGGCTGTAAGAGGAGTAAAAGAATGATGCAATAAAGACTAAGCCACTTGTAGCATCTTCAATACTTACAAAAAAAAAGGCAGATTTGCCATTTTGTTCATGGGTAAGTACTGCTTTTTAAGACTTGAAGAGCTAAAACTTGCATACTTAAGGAGACACGTTTGACCTTTTCTGGAGAAGCACTATTCATTTAAGGACAGGGTGACCACACTAGAGATTTTTGGAAGGTGACAACCTGAGACAGTCTATTCCGGTAAACCAAAGTAACATTTACAGCTCCCTGTTTTCACAAAACCTCTAGTCCAAAGACTAAAAAGCAACCACTATGATCATTTAACTTACCATTCTAAAACAGGTCACAAAATTCCCTGCAGTTCCTGTACTGAGCCTTCTCTTGTGGCTCAAGGCTTATTTTTAGAAAGCCATGTAGCCATCAGCATGACTTTAAAACGTGGTTTGTAGCACTGAAGTTACAACACAGCATGCCTTGTGGCACTGCACCCCCTCTACCATGGGGGAAACCAGCCTGGCTGAAACATGGTGAGAACTGTTTTGCTCACTGCTGACTGTGCTTGCATACAACATGCTTTAATTAAAAACCACATAAAAAACTCTTGCGCAATGGAATCTGAAAATCACATGAGCAGAGCTCACTAGACCTCCACCAACGCTACATCTAACACTGCTGATTCTTCTGCCACTAAAAGCAGGGGAGGGAAAGAGGAAGACAGTGGTCCTTTAGGTGATGAAGGAAGGAGGCATAAATACAAGGAGAAACATCTTTGTGCCGCAGCACTGAATTAAATTTCCTTGACTGCAACCATCGACCCATTTACTATCTATCTGCACATACTACAGGGTGAAGGAGAACCCAAGCAAAGCCTGATCAGGAACTGATGCTCATGAACATCTCACCAGTGTTCTGTTTTCCGCAGTTAAAGAAAGCATTCCCCCAGCCAACTCTTCCCAGGTGTGAAATTCACCTTATGCCCAGAGGGTGGACAAGGTGGTATATATTTTTCTTCAACAGTTCTGCAAAGCATAGGTGTTGACGGTGTTACTAACCTGACAAGGGATTCCCCTGGCCACAGAGCGTTTTCTCACTGGCACCAGCCTGAATCTCAGGCTGACATTTACTGAACATCTGTACTACACTGGTGCATCAGCATTAGACAGACAGAGTGCTTAGTGTGGCTGAAAAAGCTTGGCTCTAAATTGCTGCATTCTCCATCCAGGGTACAGACGAAAGCCTCTGTATTTGATTGAGATAAATCCCTGTGTAGATACACGCTGCTTTACCAAACTCCCTACGAACATGACAACCTCAGCAGTGTAGAAGCGGTGGGGCATTCATGCCAAACAACACACTTGTCTCCCTGGCAAGCAGCATGGTGTGACTGTCTCAAAGGCACTGCTCGTTTTTCTTGCCTGGGCTTGAGGTGAGCAGTCAGGATGAGACAGCATGACAGGTAGTCACATTCACCGATGGCAGAGGCCCACAGACAAAACAGAGGAGAAACAGACAGCTCAGCCAGAGCCTCTGCTGCCAGTGAAATAGCAGAATGTCAAAAGGGCAGGGACACTGCTCAAAATGGATTAAAATATATATATGTAAGAAAAAAAGGATGAAACATAAGGTGTTGTGCTTGCGACTGAGGAAGCTCATGGCAGAGCAAGGCCGTTTGCTCCACTCAGCCAGCAGCAGCACTTCCCCAGGTGGCAGGAATGCAGAAGCAAAGCAGGAGTGAGGAGGAAGAGCTCTTTGCCATATGCAGAATGGCTGCATTTTTTCCTCCATCACAGAGTTGCTTTGGGGCCTGATGTGCTGCATGGTGCCACCTACCTCATGCACTAGATGGCATCCTGGGAGACTTCCACATGTCACACTTCTCAGAGATCTGAATAAGAAGAAGAGGCCCTGGAAAATCTGGCAAATCTAGGCTTAATTTTTTTTTTTTTTTTAGCTTTAGACAAACGCTTATGATGAACTCAGGGTACTAGGAAGTCTTGCAGCAAGAACACAAGATCCTTGCACAGTCTGGGACAAGAGCTAGTGTAAGGATGTAAGGAGGCTGGCAGTGTCCCCAGGCATGTTTGGGGGTGCGTCCCAGAGTGACCCTGAAGTCAGAGCCTTGAGGGGGTACTGGGGCCCAGGAGCAAGGCGACATACCTTAAGGGTGCTGCACAAACAAATGAGAGCTTGCATTAACACAGACTTAAAGACTTTCACAACAAGAGAAAGCAAAGGATGAGAGGGAAAAAAAAAAGGTGCAGAACCATGTTCTCGAGATCAGCAATGCAAGGGTGACTGAGACGTAGCACTCTGCACTGCCAATTTGGACTGCTATCACTTGATCAAATCACACAGCTTTTGTGCAGCAAAACAAGCCCTTACCATGACTCTCTTGAGCTTCTGCTTTACACGGCAGCAGGGGTTTGAACACACAATTGAAATGCTGCCAGTTATCAGCATCTATCCCCTGGCAGACCTTTGTCATTAAGCAGAGCAGGGACAGGCTCCAGCTCTAACAGCATTAGTGAAGCTCCAGCAGTCTGCCGGGAGAACCAGACTTGCTTCTGTGCGGACACATTTCCCTCTGCACACAGCCTGCTCCGGGCTGCTGCAAAAACAGAGCATCAAATGGGAGGATTGCTTAGGTCTGGCATGGGGAGCAAAGGCATTTTTATAGTGGCTGTCCTCCTCTGTCCCCATCCTGCCTCTCTGACTGCAGAATGAAGACTAAGCCCTCAAGTCCTCCCATGTGGCAGCTCCCACAAGTGCTTACATCTTGGTTTGTCATTTCCCAGTAAGGTCTCTCGCCGTAAGACATCACTTCCCACATCACAATTCCGTAGCTCCAGACATCGCTGGCCGACGTGAATTTGCGGAAAGCGATTGCTTCAGGTGCCGTCCATCGGATGGGGATCTTCCCTCCCTGCAAGGAAAAGGGAGGAAAAAAAAACAGATTGCAGAGGAGGGCAGATAGCATGCAAAAGAGGACAAAACAGCACTCCTTAGAGCACTGAGGGCTGTTATTTTCTCTCTGGAAAGAGACATCGAATTTTAAAGTAAATCTGTTTGACAGCATGGGGCCCCTTTCCACATTATCTCAGCCCATAAGCATTTGTAGGCTGCCTACTAATTGGCTGTCCTGAAGGTTTGTTGTTTGAATGCTGTTTGAATGCTGGGACATGTATAGGATCAACATCTCAATTATGTTGCACTGGTTGGTAGGGGAATACAGTTCCTCCATTTCTAAGAGCGAGCGGGGGAGGAACAGACAGCTCTGAAGCCAGGGAAGACTTTGATCTAATGAGAGCTTCATGCAAATTGCTGCGGAAGTAATGCCTTTTTTTTCCCCCTCAATGCAGTCCCAATCCTGCAGAGAGATTTGCACAGTGGGCACAAAAATCTGTGCACGCAAAGACCTGCCTGCGTGGCCTTGGCTGCGGGACTGAAAACGATGTCACCTCCCACAGATCACTGTAGTTTATCTTTTATCGTATTTATTTTATAAATACTATTACTCTGGCATAGAGAGAGCTGTCAAACGCGCTTTGGTATTTCCTTTTCCCCTTTTTAATTTTGGGAATCAAACTTCAGAACAGCTCTGAGAAGGAAGGGGGGAAGGGGAATTTGGCTTAAGAAATACTGTTCTCATTGGGTTTAAAGAGTTGTCTCCCCTGATATATATCAAAATATATCTTACTGTGAAGTTCTTTCCTCTCAGTGCTGAGCTACATGGTGGAAAATCTCTGAATGTCCCCTAATGCTGTTTGTTATTAGAAAAAGATAGAATTTGGAACACATTTAAAAAGCAAATTAGAAAAGTTCCTTCTTCCAATAATTATTTATTCACAGGCTTATCAGTGCGTGCCTTAAGTGAAGGGCCAGATTCTCAGCAGTGCCAATTAGCGCACAGCAGCACGTTGCAGTCGCAGCAGGGCTGGATGAGAGCCCTCCAGCCCGCAGGGAAGCTCGGGTCCAGCAAAGCTCTGAGCCCCATCGTGGGGTTGTGACTGCCAAGAGCTGAAACACCTCCCCCAAATTGCAAAATCATTGCAGGAACGGGGAAATGTGGCCCATGGAGCTCCCATCACAATACCCATGGAAAAAATGTGTTAATAGGTAATGTTGAGGCATGCCAACCTGACACACTGTTGGAGGCTTTCTCCAGGGCCTGCCCTGCAGGGGTTGGGTGCTGCCCACCCCTCTCTGCGGCACCGGGGCCACGTGGCCTCACACCGGGACGGGTGAGCTGATGCCCAGAAGGGATGGATCCTGCCACAGGCTGGAGCAGCCCCTTCTCAGGTTTGGGAAAATTACCATTGATAGGGAAGGTGGAAAACACACCTCATAAGCGATAAACATTATGTGCTTGCCAGTATTTTAAAAGGGTTAAATTTTCCAGGAGACCACAACTAAGAACTCTGTATAGGTGCCACTCCTGGTCCTTCTGACCTTAGGTATTGACCAAAGATGGCAGAACACAGCTGGGAATGCAGCACCTTTACAAAATTCATTATTTGACTCTGGTGCTCAACACAAACTTCTAAGTTATGAGACTGCCAGTAAGTTCTGCTTTATTTGGCCATCCTCACTTCTATGGTACGGACTGATCCGAGGCTGATTAGCTGATAACAGCTGGTCAAACACTCATGCATAGTTTAGGGGCTGTGGATTTGCAGAAACCTCTTTGCTGAGCAGCCTGAATACAAAAATGTGTCAGGAAGCACATTTTTCTTGGGCTCAATCCGTCCAGTATTCCCCTACGTGGTGCTCAGGGACATGATTTAGGGGTGAGTTGTTAGGGTTAGGGTAGTATGGCTAGGCTGAGGTTGGACTTGATGATCTTGAAGGTCTTTTCCAACCTGAGCAATTCTATGATTCTATGATGTAACTCACCCTGGTAGTGTACGCTGCTTCAGGATCATCTTCTAGGACTCTGGAGAGGCCAAAGTCGGACACCTTGCAGACTAAGTTGCTGTTGATGAGGATATTCCTGGCAGCGAGGTCTCTGTGTACGTAACCCATGTCAGACAGGTACTTCATCCCTGACGCGATGCCTCGCAGCATCCCGACCAGCTGAATGACCGTGAACTGCCCATCATTCTTCTGCAAAGGGAAGGAGACATTTGATCAGATGAAAGTCTCTGCACCCTCAGCACTGCAAGTGCACAAATAAAAATGCAAAGGCGAGTCTCTAGGGAAGAAAAATGGGGAAATTAATAATTCATTACTCTCCTGCTCCGACCATGAAGCTTTTCAAAGTTTCATTGTTTGGATAAGCATCTCTAGAGACAAAGCTACGGAAACATAGTTCTTTTAACTGGAGATCAAGCAGCAAGCTATTTCCAATGGTGACTGATGAAGAGATTGCTACAGGGAGGGAACATGTATAAAAACACCAGGATGGACTATCTCTGAATCAACCGACTGAGCGGCGCCAAGTAGCTTATAAATCCTACCTGCAAAAGTCCACGTGTCAGTATTTGGGGCAGGGGCTCTCCCCATGCTACTACGCTGCATTTCTAACCATGTCCCCTGTCTTCCCTTCTCTAGGAGGTTTCATGTCTCACAAAAAGCTCTGACATTGTCTGGTTTTTGACACGATGCAGTTTGGATGTGTCAAGTAGTTCAGCAGGAGGAGTGAATCTTTTCCACACAGAAGACCGCTCTTTAGAAGAAACACAACATTCTACAGTTTACTGTTATCTGCTTGTATCAGTGCATGAACCATGTCCTTCACAAGGCAGTATAAATATAGATCAAGCAGATAACTGAGCTGCTTCTGCCTCCAGACTGCACTAATGGCTGGACCAGCAACCAGCAAACATTTTTGTTGATATTAATCTTCTGCAAAGAACACAAACCAAGCTCCCCTGGAACAAGCGTCTAAGCATTACCTTTAAAAATGTATCCAGAGAACCATTTTCCATGTATTCTGTTACTATCATTACAGGTTTGCCTGGAAAAAAAAACAAACAAGTGTGCAAGATTGTTAGCAGCAATTTATTTAAAAAACCAACAGAAACAGAAATAAAGTCTTTTCATAATGCTTCTGAATGTGAATATGTAGCCATGCAATAGTAAATCTAAACTGAGGTGCCACGGCCTCTGCAGGATGATCGCGCTTTTTGCCCTAATGTACATAGAGACAGGGATTGAGGAAGGGAAGAAAAGGTGACCCCATGTCATGGATTGGGAGCAAATCCTAGAGTGTCTAGATGGCATTTGTGAAAGAGCTTACAAGCTGAACCCTGACAGCTGCCCCAGCAGAGCCAAAATGCACACAGCAACCCTATAGCCTCCCCACTCTGAAGTAACTACATGAGCCCAACAGGAGCAACCAGAATGATCTGAAGTATCTATCTGAGTGTGATAACTGTCAAGGCCAGGAAAGAATGGGATTACGTCCTGTGTAATTCAAGAAATCCCATGTGACCATCCCTGTCAGTACATCTGGAAATATGAAAAGGAATATTAATGCTGCAGGACAAAAGTAAATAAGCACAGAGTGAGCGGCAGAGGAAATTAGGAGGTTTCTACATATAAGAAGAACAAAGCTCCCAATCAGCACCCCCAGCACAGGACCAGATGCCCTTTCTCCAGCTCCACACTGACCTCTGTGAATCCCACTCCTGATGGATGTGCCAGGACACCCACTGCTCCCCGGCGTCGGCTGGGAGCTCATACTCCCTCCTTTGGCTACAGCCCCAGAGCAGAGGGCATGCCCTGCTGTGGGGCAGATGTTGGGTTAGCATCAGCACTGGGTCTGCATGCAGGGAAGCACCAGCAGCCTCGCTGCAATTACAATTTCAGGAAGCTCTTTGCTGTGATGATTCCTTTTCACCTTCCCTAAATAATAACAAGATCTCTTCTCAAGATGTGTACTATATTGATTCAGTGAAGTAGTTTAAAAAAAAAAAAAGGATCAAAACAAAAGTTCTTAACAAAAGACCTGGCCTCCTGTTGTTGACAGGAATAATAATGTTTTTCGAAATCCATTTGATTAATTTTCATGCCCGAGTCATTTTAATAGTAATTATATATATAGTTTTTGCTTAGTTTTTATATCTAATTTCTCGCTAGCTTGCTACAGTGGCATAGCAATAATTAATGTGGTGTGCTCCAGCCCTTGTAAATTCAATGAAATCTTATAAGAACATGTAAATTATTTTTTATTTAAATCAATTTGCATTAGCTAGCATGAAGCACAGACAAAAGAGGAGCTGTCAATTATTTGTAAAGTGCATTGTAAGTGTCTTTTGTTGAAACGATCAACGAGAGCTGCCACACGTCATAACATGCACACAGAGGTAAATGCTCCTAAAATCAGTTCATATTCTACCATTAAGACTGATCTTAATCTTCCCACTTTCCCACTATGTTAACCATTTGCCTAATTTACTGTTTAATTATCTACATAATAAAGATAATTGTGAACTTGTCAATCAGAACTCTCGCCGTTGTGCAGATCCTACCTTTGCAGCAAAAGGGACTTGTGCTGCTTCCATTCTCTGAGCTCTTATCGCAGCCATTGTCTGAGCTCAGAGCTTGCCAGAAGTATTATTTTTGAAATGAGAGCTGCACCCTGGGGCCAGGAATTATAATATCGTGTGTCCCAAACACTGCGAGCCCTGTCTTTATGGATGGCAGACTTGAGTCTGCGTGGAGCTCAATGCACAGAATGGAGCCTGTGCTTGAGGAGGAAAATCCCGTGTACGTACTCTAATTTACACTAAAAAAGCATTCTGGGATTGTGTGAACACAGCATGGTGATGCATGCAGATAGAAGAGCCAGAGACAGAAGCGCTGGCACTGGTGCCAGGAGAACAGTTGCGGCTGGCCACGAGCACGTGAACCTTCAAATGCACGTCTGCTTCGTCCAAAAAAGTTTGCCCCTGCTCTCAGCAGTGCAGATTCCCGTTATGTTAATCTTCAAAAGCCACTGGGGTTGTTTTATTTGTTTTGTTTTCAGTGGGGAAAAACAGAGAAGCAGTGAAGTGAAGCTGCTGCTGTTTGACTGTACGTGCGTTGGCAAGGTGTTTCTCTGCATCACTGATGAGTGATTTAAGGTAAAACCCAGGTTCTCTAAGCCACCTGTCATACAGTCTCCACAGAGAGCATGCTGCCATTTCTGATGTGCCCAGTCTAACGAGTCGCTGCAAAGCGACTGCAGGATGGGGCCCTTATCTCTGACACATAAAGGCAGCACTGCAGTAAGACTGGCATCTCGTCACCCCACCGCCCCCAGGGACCTCCTGCAGGATCCCACCTTGGGTTTCCATCAGAGAAAATAGAAAATTTCTGCGCTTATGTTCCATTATCTGACGGCCGCAGGTTGACACTAATTGTGAAATAAATTAGTTCCATATCCAAGGAGGTGGAAATAAGGACACAAACAGAATAACTTCTAACCAAAGTAAATTAAAAGTAAACACTGGCCCTTCTAATGTGCTGGTCTGACTCTCTGTCAGCAGGGCTCCCTCCCGCTGGTGGTTCAGGGCCATAAAATGTGTGCAGATGTCATTCCTACCCATGCACACATTGTCAGTGCAATGAAATGGGATGCTAATGAAAACGGGACTGTTGCCACTGTAAAGCAGAAATAGCTAAGGGCTTGTCTGCATGGGCACAATGAAGACAATTAATCCAAATTAACTAAAGGTGGGCATTTGAAGTAATTAGTTAAATGGCATTAAGGCTCTGCACGAATATTCTCATTCAGAATTAAAAACAGACTAATTCAGTTTAACTTAATTTACTTCCGAAGTAAATCATGATGCATCAAAGACGTTTTACCCTAAAATTCTGAATCTACGATAGGCCAGTGACTAAATTGCTAAATGGGAAGATAAGTTATGAAGTACTCAGAGACAGCATCATAGTCTGGGATTCATGAAGTTGTTTTGGTACATTCAAACTCCATTCTCTCCAAGTCCAGTTTAGAAGTGCCTCTGCTCCAGTGTGGAGAAAAAGGGCGCCTGACTCCTCCCTGAAAAGCTCCACAGTTTGCATGGAAAACTTCAGTTTACTTTGGAACAGACTGGCGAAGAGGTGGGCTGAGTAACTGCTCAGTCTCCCCTCCTCAGGTTCAATAAAGACTGAATAAAATAAGCAAACGTGATGTGTAAAGGAGAACAGCTCCAGCAGCACAGATGGAGGAAGAGCTACCTGAGACGTAAGCTGGGGGCTAAGGACCTCAGGAGGGAGACAGCACTCCCAAACACCCCTCCTGGTTCTGGGATTGTACCTTTGCAAAGGAAACACCCACAGGCACAGACATTAGAGGGCACTGGCCAGAAGAACTCAGGGCACTGAGTTGGCAGAGACATCTCCTTGGCTTCTAGGGCTCAGATTCCTGCAGGGAGCCAACACCTGGATCTATCCAACCTTGGATACCTCGACCTCTGAAAACCTGGGAAAGTGAGGCACTCCTTCCTTCTCTACACTATTTTTTGACTCATCTTTGAGAAAAGCAACTGAAATCCAGAGCCACTAGTTGTTCAATGCAGTGGCCAGATCATATGGCTTCAGTGGCTACCTTCCTCAGCTTCCCTCTGGCATTTATTCCCAGCTCCAGTTCCCAGAACAAATCACAGTTAGGCTGTGAAGCCCCCAGCATTCCCAAGCATTCCCACAGCCTTCGAATCCGATGGCTGCTTTAAGGAAAACCTGCTCACTGGGGAGCAACATCCTCTCTCTAAGCGAGAATCCTACCCATCTTCTGAGGGCCTGGCAGCCAGAAACTCACACCCATGTCAGCAGCAGCAGCTTTTATGGCTGCGTGAACATCACTCACTTCCTGCCCAACAGCCACATCCCTACAGGGCTACAAAAGGGCACTTTCTGTCCAGGAGAGACAAATGTGGTGAGGCTCAGCCATGTGCCCTTTCATATTCTCCTAACTCCACCAAAAGCTTCAGTCTTTAACATGCACCCCTCGTTCCACTACAGGCCTCTCTATTTATTTGGTTCTTTTCACTTAGAGCACTCAGCTGTGTGTGTGGGGTCAGACCATCATATGCTGCTCTGGTGGGGCTCACAAGGGCACATGTCCCTCCGATCAGGACACACAACAAGGACATACTCCTGAGGTAGAACTGTTGCACAGGCTGTGGCTGCATGAAAGCACACACATGCATTGCTGCCAGCACACAGTTTCACATCCAAACTCACCCCCTACTTCTCCTCCCCCACCTTTATAAAATTTATTTGTAAGAGAAAGCTATCTTTTTTTTTTAAGCTATCTTATTTTTTTTTCTTGAAAGTTTGGGAAATACAGTTTCAAAGAAAAAAGCAAGACAAGGCTGTTGACTGCAAACTAGCATCAGTTCTGAGTATGATACGATGATATGAACGGGACAGCCAGTGTCTATATCTTCTTTACTATAGCTCTGAGAAAGAGCTGATTCTGGAGAAGATGCCTCTGGTGAATGTCGGTTAGCACTAATAGCAGCCACATAGCCACGGCCATTGAAATGCTGGTATCTGGGGCCAAGTTCCAACATTACCAGTCATGAAGGCAAAAGGGGTGACAACCATTCACACTTGTGAGGCTAGTGTCTCTCAGGCTAGCTAAAAACTTCCCCCAAAAACTTGAAATGTATTTTTAAATGATGGAGTTGACACCAACAAAAAAAGCTTTGATGCAAATAACTTAGCCAAGCTTATTTCCATCTTGCAAATATCAGGGTGAAATAAAGGATACTGCGAAATGCTAGAGAGAACCCATAGGTCTGTTTGTGGAAGGACATCCACGCACACTCACACTCCTCCAAATCCTCTAAAGCTTCCAAGCAGAAGAGCAATGACACCTCTGTATCCTTCCTGCACCCTCACACCTCAGCTAACTTCCATCCTTGCTCACATCCCCTGCGAGCAATAACAAAGTCTCATCACGACTCTCTGTCAGTGCTTTGCTTCAGCGGTTTCTCAAAATATGATGGCTGGAAATCATTTGGTTTGGCTACCCAGACTTTTGGTAGCAAAATTCTCTACCTTTCCCTGTCAGGGAAATTGTTTCCTTCATCTCAGCATTTCTTTGCTCACAATGGGACTCATACGGTTTCAAAGGTAAAGAAATAAAGGCAGGAATAAGAAGTGAATCTGCTATAAGCACTGAGAGGAAGGCTCGGTGTCCTGGCATTCAAAATGGCTCCATGTGGCCTCATTTCAAGCAGAGGATGCAACCAAATTACTTGGAAGGCAGAAGTCATGCAGCATGCTCCATTGGCACTCAGATATCCTAAGCTTACTCCCATCTCCACCATCTACCCCTGTCTGGACAAATCCAGGCATATCATCTCCCATTTCATTAACTTTAGGCCTTTGAATGGGGATGGGGATTTTCTCTCAGCCCATGTGCATTACACCTTAGGAGTTAATATTTTTCATCATTTCTGTGCCCAGACCTACTAAGTGTGGAATTTCAGGCAAGGGGAGTTTGCTGGTTTTAGAGAAATGATGAAGCGTGCACTCAAAACTTGAGTTACCCAGTGTTACCTTCCCTATCTCTCCCATCAGTCAGTGTTCAAACACAGCAGCCTGCAGCAGTCTGCACCTACTTTTTGTGACAACACCTTCCAGGTGGATGATGTTGGGGTGGTCGAACTGCCCCATGATGCTTGCTTCTCCCAGGAAATCTCGCCTTTGCTTCTCTGTGTAGCCCACCTTCAGGGTTTTGATAGCCACTGGAAACTCGCGTTTTCCCTGCAGTTTCAGCCGCCCACTGCAGACTTCTCCAAATTCACCTTCAGAGAAAATCAGAGAGAAAGGGATCACAGTATGCCTAAGGAATGCAGAACACATATCTTCCTGTAGGATACAGCCTATCCTCTATAGAAAGCTAATCAAAAATAGCCAGGGCTGTCCCACATTTGTGAATATGGAAAGTAGAACATCACAGTGATAAACATCACAAACAGCCAGCATAGCACAAACCATGAACACAAGAAAACTAGGAAGCTGCAAATCCCAGTCTTTTAGAAAGATAACCAGAGCTGAATGAAACACTCCTGGTGATGGATTTGATCCTACTCTATAGGCAAGCTGTTCCAGTATATAATTCTCCTAAATTTAAAGAGCGATGCTCCAAATTCCATTGGGCTTTTTCTCATTTCATGATGTTTTTGCCTGCTAGATGAAAGACTCCTGTCATATCCTGTATCATTGCTCTGTGTAGATAGCTGTAAAACACAAACCAGTTGCTTCTTAACCCTCCTTTGCTAACTTGAATAGATGGAATGCTGTTAGCCTCTCACAGCAACGTATATTTTTATGGACTATGCACTCTTTCCGATTTTACAACTACCTTTTTTTAAAGGTAGCCTACATGGATATTTTTTTCCTGGTGAACAGTAAATTATCTTTAAAAACACAGCATCAGAGGATGCCAGAGACTCCTGCTGTTCGATATGAATCCAAACAAACAGCTTAACTTGAACAGAAATAGAAACTTAGTCTTTTAACCATGGAAATTAAATGCTTTGGGCTTTGGCCTGTGTTTGTTTTTGCCCTTCCCCCTTTTAAAAAGAACCTCAGATGAACTCTCAATCTTTACTTTTGCTTCAAGATTGACTTTGAAAAGGAGAAAAATATGAAAGCGGTGCAAAAGAATCTGAACATTTAAGTGACTATTTTCCCTTAGCATTCATAGAAGTAACTCAGCTTGATCCAAACTTGTCTGTTTTCTGCCATTTTTAATTCAGCCATTGAAATTCAAAGTTGCAGACAATAGCAGGTTTGACCCTGGCTTCTGCTGGATCAAAGGCATGCTCCACATACCTTGCAGGGAACCTAACAGCACAAACGTTTCACAGCTCTTTTCTGGTTTCTAATGTTATAAACGCCAGCCCTCCACACTGCTAGGGGTCACAAAACATTTCCATACCAGCTCCAATAACTCTTTCAATGGTTATGCACGAAGCTTCTATCTCCTTGGCAAACTCGTGAACGGCTTGATTAGGGTCCTCGTAGGTGTGGGGATCGATGTAGGTTCTTACTCCAGGCAGTTTAACTGCGAACACAGATTACAGTGTTAACAGCACGTGACACGGCAGACGAGGATAATACCCGTTCCTATCCTTTGCGCTGTCTGCTTTGCCAGAAATCATGGCAGCAGGGAAATCTATTTCTACTGCAAAAATGAACAGATAATGCTTTTTGAATGCTCTCTGAGGATGCTCTGTGCTTTGAAACATTGTGCAAGTGAGCGCTTTCAGAAAATGACAGTTTATGTGTGACACACATGCGTGTTCATAATATTTACGAAAACCCATGACAGTGGTCAGCTGGAAAGACAAGCAGCTAAAAATTCCTCTTGGTGCTGAGGAATGGGCTGGTCCAGAGCCTGGTGCAAACCTGTGCCGTTGGGAGACCTTGCTTCATGCCGAGGAATTGTTAGAGAGTACCAGGGTGACCTTGGGCAGGCAGCTCTGCCTCTGCACACTGCGGTGCCTCATCTGTAATTCTCCCCACTGCAAAGGTTTATAAAGGCTTTGAGGTGTTTGACAGTGCTGGAACGAGCCCTGTCAGCTGGTTACAGCCCAAACAAGCAGCCCTCCTGCAGGAAGGGGACTCCAGGAAGAAGAGCACAAGATGCAGAATGCTGAGGAACAACTTGCAAAGCAAGTCAGACGGATGGCAGTTGATGGAGAGCTGCAATAAGTTATGCCCTACCACTCATATATTAACTAATCAATCAGCCACATTACTTCAGACGGAGTCACCGAAATTTAAATGAACAGAATATTTGCAGTACAAAGCCTGTGGGTTGTACCAGTGTAAATGTAATCAATACCAGGCTTTCTCTACAGGACTCGAGAGGAAAAAAAGTATTTTCATTATCTTTATTATAAGTTTGTTTTGACAATCATTAAGGCTACTCACATGAAGAAATGCTCATCAGTCTAATAAGACAGCTACATTACACAGTGGCTCTTAATTGATTCACTTCCTGCTGCCTTCATTACATAGCACTAATGGAAATCTGACTTTTGCTCAAGACACGTTTGCCTTTTCCACCCCAAAAGGCACTTTACTGTTACACATCCACAGATCCCACAACACTTTATTAAGGAAGGCTTTTCAGATGCTGGCTTTAGAGGTACCAAAGGACTGATAGTAATTGCAATATGTACTTTTCAGCATCACCGTAGAGGTTCATTTATTCAGACCACCTTACAGTCGTTTGTACGGCATTTCTGCAAGCTTCCTAAGAGCAAGAAGTGAACATTAATTCATCATGTCTTAGAGAGGCATCCAAGGCAAAGAGTTGCTGTGGGCTTGGTCCTAAAGGCTGGCTGGGGTGGAGCAAAGGTTTACAACAGGTATTCTGGACAGATACACCTGGAGCACAGACTGAGAGCTGTTACATGCCAGCCAGGCAAAATTAAAAACATCTTGTTTCACACTGCATATCCCAGCACTGTGAAACAAAACAAAATGGCTTGCTAGGCTGCTCCACTGCTAACAGCATTCTGTTTGCTCCATACTGGAAAAAGAATGTGCAGGTGTGAATAGCTGGGCACAAATAAGAACTGTTCCAGCTCTCAAGTTTGCACTCAGTTCTCCGTGGGGCTTGTGGCGGGGGCAGATGGGGACTTACTGAACAACAGAATTACCTGGATTCTTCTGTGAAGTAACAGCAAAATAATTTCTGAAAAAAACCTCTCAGTTGTATTTCTCATTACCAGGCAGAGCAAAAAACACATATATCCACGTTGGATCTTTACTCACTGTGGCCATTATGAAAATGCATCTTTTCTTCTTCTGGATCTTGCTTGGCCTTGCTGTAGCCACATCGCCTGGAAAAACAACAACAACAACAAAAGAGTGCTTTTGTCTCTGGAATAGCAGAGCCCCCCTCATTACCTCAGTTGAGCAAAGCACAAAAACCCAGAGCAGTGACAAATCCAACCTCTCAAGTGGCCGTACTGCTGCTGTCCCAGTTTTAGCTCATCAAACTACTTGCAATTTCCCTATCGGGATTCAGGGCCCAAGGCCCACTGATTTTCAATTGGACTCGTGCTTCTAAATCCCACAGATGCCTCTGAAAACTCCATCCTGCCATACATCTAATTTAGCTATTATTATGAAGAAAAAAGCAAGAACAGGAAGGACAATGGAAGGGGAATGGGATGAAACATTAGAATTGCAGAAATGGGATCTCCTAGCCCACAGAGCTCAAACCCCAGCTTTTGCAGGCATCATCTTGAATGTATTGCATCGTCCCTTTACCCATTGCATTTGCACAGAACCAAAAGTTTTTTGGCACTTGTTAAAATAGCCTTATGCCAACACAACATGCAAGATGATGGGGTTAAAACAAATGATTACCTGTAGGCTCACTGCCTTCCAGGGTCTCCTACACACTCCTGGCTTTGACCGGGTTTCCTGCACACCTCCTGCCTTATCCAGGGGAGCTACCGTTCACACAATCCCCTCTGACCAGCAGCAAGACAGACAGAAGGCACACAGTCACCGCCTGACCTATCTTATACCTGCATTAGCACCAGGCAGTGCAAGGATGCTGCTGGATCCCACAGCAGAGCTGCAAACACAGCCGTATGGGGGTCACATCTCCCCCAGGGAACCTTCCTGTCAGTCTGTGGCTGCTCTGCCCCTACTCAGCCCTCAGCCTTTGTACTTGTTCTCTAGGGGATGCCACCACACCGGCAGCAAGTGGCTGCTTCGGTGGCATTTCTGAGACCTGCTTCACATCAATGACCACTTCGGAAGCTACAGGGTAACTGCATAGGCAAGGACAACCACTGTATACACACACATATATGTATTTTCAAGTATGGGATGAGGTGTGTAGGATGCACATATATCTGCTGTTCTTTTCAAGGACCCAATACAATAACTGGATACTGGAATTGTATCATCCTTAAAGCAAACCACATGGACACGAGACATGGGGACGTGGCTTGTAAGAGAGAAAAACCCACAAGCAGCACCTGCAAGCCAGCCAATGCATGGCTGGACAGCTGGTGTCACACCTCCAACAGAAAACCTCGGGTTGCCACTTGAAGTTGAGAAACTTGGGAGACTTCTCTTATATCACCCAGGATTTTGGGACAGGGCATGCATGCACTCCAGCATAACTCACAGCAAGGAAGAGTGTATGATTAGCAGAAACAAAACTGCAATTAGGAGGAGGCGGTAATAGGCATCTGCATGAAACATGCCCTCAGCGTGAAGTCCTATTACTGTGAACTGCTGTCTGGCTGGTTGCAAGGGGCCGAGCAGCCTTTTGGCTATAGGATTTTGGCACCGGATCTGTGAAACGATTAAAAACAAAAGCCCAGCAAGGGGAGGGAGGCAGGCCTGCTGGACTGGGTCTGGCAGCGCCAGGCCCCAGAGGGTTGAGGAGGGCAAAGAAATACGAGCTACATGGTTACTGCCAGGAGGGCAGCAGGCACACAGGCTTACCTCTGCGAAAGGGGAGATGTGCCAAGGTGAGACGGGAAAATGGTAGAGGTTGTGTAAGTAGAGGGCAACAGATTGATGCAAGGTGTAAAAATAAGGGGAGTGACAAGCGATGCAGGGGCACAGGCACAAAGATGACAAGGCCTACACACAGGGAGTAATGAGTAAGCAGCCAGGCTATCCATGCAGGGTGTGATTTCAGCAGCAGAGACAGAACAACAGCCAAGCAGAAACCATTGTGCTCCGAATGCAAAACCAATGACAGAGGCAAAGAACAGCCCGGAGCCACGGCCTGGTTATCCCCACTTCACTGCTGGCAGTGCTCCTCTCCTGGCTCTAGCAGCAGCACTGCTGTTTCCCATGCCAAGACCCAAGCAGTAAGGGTCATTTTAAAGGGTATTTTGGTGCTTATGATCCCTGGCTGAAAATGAATTCTCCTCCTTCATCGTGCTGTCTTCCCCTGAAAGCCCAACAACTAAAGACAGAAGTCTCAGTATCAATTCCCACTTCTGGCAACCCTGATGTTTTAGTTCTGCAGGTTGCCAGAAGTTGAATCAGTTTTCGTCAGAACTAACTTTCTGTGCTGGGGTGTGGGCACAAAGGAGAGGGTGGTTTTGAGGTGTATATTCAAAAACTCAAAATTCCTCAATTCATCCTTGTTCTACCTAAAGCTCATATGCCAACATTGGCTTATACGAAATGTAAACATTTATTTTGTTCATCTTCCCAAGCAAATGTCCTATTTCTTCCTCAGATTTAGACTGCTTCATACAAAATATACTTTTCTACCACTACCGCTACCCTTTTTACGAATTGTATCTCGCTCATCAAGAGGGGGGAGAGAGAGAGAGGGCACGCGTGACCACTGATATACAGGGTTCTAAGCACACCATAATGCAAAGCACTGTTTTACCACACAGGGATACACTCAAATGGCCCATGCAAACAAGTTGGTTTTGGCTGTGCCCTCTGTAGAACTACCCAGAGAGCAAGGCTACACACATCCTCACTTCTTCCATTCTGGACCTTTAGCTAGTTTGGATAGTACACAAGAAATAAGTTTTCCACCTTTCTTCCCTACCTAAATCCCACAGAAACCTGCTATTTCACAATAAGAGTCCTGATTCAGTAAGTGAATCTAACTAATAGATAGAATTATATAAATATTCTGGTTTTGTAATATGTTTTTTTGATAGAAAAAGCTCCCGTTTGTGAAAATAATCCATTTCTGCATGCCTATTTGCTCTTAATGCTTATTGGAAAAGCTGCAAGTCTGAAGTCTCCTGATGAAGATTCCTTCTCCAATTTATTGCCATTGTACAAAACAGATTTCCTTCATCTTTTCTGTATCACATACAGTGAAAGCACAAAGATCGTGACACTGCCTCCCACTGTGCTGGAGACGCTCAGCCAAAGAGTTAATGGAATTGAGCAGCACACCTGGATCTCAGCTCATTTACTCCTGTTGTGGATTTGTCCCAGTTTCTGTATCTAGAAAACAGATATCCTCTTTGCACAGCTCTGTGTTTTTCAATAAAAGTATCAGAGGAAAAAAGTGAGACTTCAAATATTCCTCAAGCATCATGTCTTATTTAAAAACTACTTGCAGATTGGCAAGCGGCTCATAAAATATTTATGGAGCAGATTATTAGAGTGAAGTTGTAAAATGATCCCTATATAGGTTTATAAAATATAAAACGGACAGGTAGAAAGATGAAGAATCCAGCTGGGAAACCAATGCCCTCTGCCTCGCATGATGCCAACTCACGGAGAAAAATTCTTCAAGTGTCAAGAAATGAGGTAGGAGGATGCTTGCTCTCCCTGCATGGATTGGGATGCTTGCATCTGACTCCGTGCTTCAGAATGCCCTTGCTGGGTGGTGTGTGGCTCCTCAGCTGCCTGGGGCACCCTCAAAAGCCACAAGATGCCAAAGAGAAGGAGCTTCCACGTCCCTGGCTTGTGCCACCACTGCGGTCAAAATCCATGCAAGACAAAGAGACAAAAAAAATGTCTCTAAAAGTATCTGGACCTTGGACATCCAAGCCCTGGGTGGTGATGTGGCAGTCTTTAGGTAGCTTTTTTTTTTTTTTTTAAACAGCAAAATGCCAAAGCACATGGCCAAAGCATTACTGAAACATGGGGATAAAATTTAGAAGTCTTCAGTGTGGAAAGGGACCTCACTTTGTTAGGTGCAGCCAGTACCAGAAAACAGTTTGTGTCCTGAAGCAGCATGCAAACTGTTGTCCCATTCCTGCAGAGATTTGTACGTGTACTCTTTCTCTTAAGGACAAGACAAATTAACCCGATGCACTTCTCCGAAACAGAGACAAACCTCCACTTACTTTTCAGGGGTCAGACCTTCACTCAGAAGCATTTCTTTTACTATAAGTCTGCTTCAAAGAATGCACCCACCCCACTTCGAGCTGTCATTTTACAAGAGTTTTGCAAGGACCAGAAAGTTGCTGTTTATGAGGGGTTGGTGCTCAGTTCAGGCTATTTTTTCTAAAATGTTAAAGCAATAAGGCTGCATACATGTTGCAGGGCAGGACAATGCTCCATCCACAGGAACAAACAAACAGGGCTCTGTCCATCTGGCCAAGATCCTGTCTCCTCTCTTGTGTGGAGACAATAGCTTGCCGAGAAGATAGTTTTATCCTGGATAAATGATGCCAATATCGAGAGCCAAAGGCAAAAAGCCTTCCTACAGTGATGCTGATCCATGCCCAGCATTCACCTTTGTTGCTTGCAAACCTAGAATGTCTTTAGTACCACAAAACCAGGAAATATTCAAGGGACTACTGTAAAATTAACAATTTTTCATACTGAGAGTTGTCTCCTATTTTTCGATCCACTTTTCTCCTGCTTTTTTGGATGAGGTGTCTGTAATGAGTTACTTCCATTACACTGGACCGAGCTTTTTTTCACGAGTAATTTGCAGCAAGCCACATAGCTGGGAATATGACTCATTCAGCTCCTCCTCTACCTATTCTCAAAGACCTATAATTTAGAGAACAGAATTGAAAGAGCAGTAAAAGATTGTGAGATGGTGAGCTATGACCTTCAGTTCAGGTCAAAGACACTCCAGATGACTGGCCCAAGAGGAACCACGGCAGATTCCCTTCCTAGGGGCTGCTTCTCAGTCACCCTCCCATCCACTGCTGTCACCCTCCACTGTGCAGTCCTGCAGCTGACCTCCAACTAACTTGGACGCCTTACAAAGGAAGTTTCAAAATTCCAGTGGTGGTATTTTTTGCCTTTAGTTTTCCCCTGCCTTTGCACTGAATGACTCTTTGCTTTCCTAAATCACTGCAAAAACAATTAAAAATAATATAAACAAGACACTGTTTCCTTCCCTTGCAGGAAGTGATCTCCATAAATCTCTTTAAAGAGGTTGTCACGCCTTCCTATAGCACAGTCGATGACATCCGTGCCTTGAAGTCATTTCTCCCGTTTCCCCTCCCAGAACAGCAGCTTGTTGCCACATTATTCTCTCTACAGCTTAGGAGGAAACTTGAGGAGGGCATTTTCCAGGTCAGCCAACTTTTCCCTGCACATCTCTCTCTTCAAAACCGTTCAGTTCATTCCTGTTCTGTTCATGCTCTATTCCTCTGAGGAGGCATTTCCAATACTTCCACTGCTGCCGCTCTCTTCTTGTGGTCCTAGCTGAGGAAATCTGAAGCACAAATCCCAAAAAGGTACTGCTTGCACGCTGGTGGTACAGGCATGACAGAAAACAGAAATACCAGGAGGTGTATGGCAGAAATACACACCAGAACAGCATTTTGCAGTCAAATTCTTCAAGCTGAGCAGCTGAGCTTGCTAATGCTGCTCTTACGCATTCAGAAATCATGAAAATCAATTTAAAGACACCCGAAAATATTGCACTAAAGGACACAGAAATGGTCCAACTTGGTGACAGCTGTGCTCCACCACCAGAGACCATAAGCCCACTGACATGCAGAGCCTCAGCATCCCCCAGGAAACACAGCAGAAGAGCTTCACACATCTCACCCAGCTATGCTGCAAAACCTTCAGAGCTTAACAAGTGAGTAAGGCATGTTGGCACTCTGACGATCTCAAGGAGGTATTCAACATGGGAGATTTCACAAGACTCCTAGCAGGCTTAGGTTACAGCTGATTCAGAGATCAAAAACACATTTCCTTCCAGGGAGCAACTCAACCCATGTCCAGTCAAACCAAGAGAAATTAAACTCACGCTTCCTTTGATGAGTAGGATAAGAGGGGAGAGTATAAAAGAACAGAAACTGGTGAGGCAGCCTGGTAAGAGGTGGTGGCAGAACATGGCAGCATGCAGCACACACACCCAGCTCCCAACGCCCACAGAGATATGCCCAAGGCTGCCAGGGCATATCGCTGCAAATAGCACCATGTCATCAGACCAATGACATACAGCTCGTTCCACTGACATGCACATTACATGCCATTAAATGCCATAACCTGTACATACCCACCTGCCCTCCACCCCTTTTTAGGGGACAAATACCCCGCTTTTGGTGACAGAAAGCAGAATTTGATGAAGCGTCCAGCACGCATGATGTTAAGCTCTGTTATGACACATAACATCTCCAGTGTGTTGTCTGGATCGATCATGGTGTAACGTATCAGATTTGTCCTCTGGGAACCCTGCTCTTGCTGGGGGAACACTCTGCCTCGGGTCATGCTATTTCCAGTTGTTGAGATAGACAAGCTGGATGCAGAGGGCAGATGAGAAAGTGATTTCCAGGGCGATACAAGAAAGGAAGGGAGAGGCAGACTGTGCACAGAAACATGGAGGTGGGACACAAAATAGGAGCCAGCGCAGGGGGGAACACTGACCATATTAGGCTCGGATAGGCAACAGCACGCAGAGAAGAAGCCCACCCACAGCCATGATCGCAGCAACTGAAAAGCAAACAAAAAGGCCCAGGATAAGGAATAATCCCACTGCCCTGGCAATGCCCAAATACATTAGCAACATTTCTACACGCCCTTCTTCCCTTCTATTTGAATTATTATTTGGCTCTTAACACTCTGGGCTGCAAGGATTTCATGGCATGGGCTACTGGTGATAAAAATGCCTTGGAAAGATCAGGTAGATCCTGGTCCCGCAAAGCAATTAACCATGTGCTACTCGTATCTAAGAACCACTGTTAGGGTTAATGGGTCACCCATGTGCTTAAACTTAAACTTAGGTGCAGGCAAAGTGACTATTTCCACAAGCATGTGGGCAGTACTCTTACTATCACCTTTAAAATACAAAGCACTGGATGACTGCAAGCCCTGCTTTTGCAGACCATTATGCACGTACTCACTCAGTCCTTGTGCTTTGAACGTGCATTATGCACCCACAGGAGTGGAGCCTTATGAGCTGTGTGAGAGCATTCAGCCCAAATCAAGTCAAAGCGTGGTGAGCTGAAAGGCACCGTGTGCGCTCACAGCTCGCTTTTGGAGGCTGCCAAGCCATTACCTTAATCAGAGGATGTGTTTGCCTGGCATCAGCCTGTACCTCAGCAATTGCCCTTCAGCCTTGTCAGAGAACTTGCCACGGACAATTTTCTGTTAGCAAGACTATTAAAGCGATATATCCAGAAAAAGAACATAGGGCAGAAGAAACAACAGGAAGATCTTCAACAGGACATACAAGCACAGGCCCGGCAGTGTAGACAGATACCCCAGCTAAAGTCAGATGAAGCTCTCTCATTATTTCTCCTAAAATCATCATGTGCTCTTGGAAAAATAAAAATTGTGCCGTTCTGTGTTTTAAAGTACACCCTACAATGCCCAAACACATTAAAATAACCTATTTAGACAAAATTAACATTCTGCAACTGCACCATCTTAAATTATGGTGCAAAATAACTTCAGGCATGCAATGATTTACAGAATTATATACTGGATTATGTGCTTACTTAAATTAGAACTGGTGAAGAATGTCTCTCTAAGCTCCTTTCACATCAGCACAACAACTCGCAAGCATTTTATAAGCAGCAATGTCTTTTTTTTTTTTAATTTTTCACTATAATTGACAATATTTTGTATTTTCATAAAGCCCCAGATTGTGGAGTCATTAATATGGAAGAAGCTCAGCTTTCAGTAAATCTCTTGATCCAATTTAACCCTGGATGTCCAAGACTCAAAAGCCCCGAAAAGGCCAAAAGGAACCGATGCTTAATTTGTTTTGTGTCAATTCTGTTGCTTTCTGGGTTCAACCTCACAAGATCCGAGTGCAGACAAGTCTCTAAAAGATCACTGCAGCTATGATAACTATAACCACTCCCCAGTCAGCTTACATTTTAGCAAGGAGCCCTTTTCCCCCCTCAGACATTTTCTAACAGTTTCTGTCACCAGACCTTCCCACACTGCTCAGCATGAAGGTTAAGGTTTTTGAAACAACAGTTCAATTAACCTGAACGCAATGACTTCCATTCAGTTAGAAGAGCCCACTAGTTTCTGAAACAAAGTGAACTACTCGAGCACCTCATCAGAAACTGAGCTGCTCTGAAACAAAACCTGCTCCCAGCACTGAACGCAGTGCTCCTGCTCCCTTTAGAGGTGGAAAAAACGCTCAAGTGCAAAGGAGGTACACCTTGACACAGCCTTACTCCTGCACGCCAGCCACACAGTGCTGTGCTGTGTCACTTTGGGTTGAAATACTCAAAAGTATAACATGAGGGAAAATCTAAAGCTATTAGAAACAAACTAAACTGGTTCAGTGAACAACAAAATTCACTTTCCAGTCCCAGGAGCACTTGAAGAGGTAAGTCAATGGAGTACTTAAACATGACAGCACAAAGTATTCGTTACTGCTCATGTTAAAAGGACATCTTGATTTGGCAAAGATATGAAAAATTTTGAGGGCAACAGAACTGGTCATTAAACTCCAGCAAACCCGTTATGCATCGTGCCCCAGCGGTCACCCCAGGAGGAGCAGAGTTTCCTGGTCTTCTCACACCACGTGGGGATTTTTTTTTAGTTTAGAAACTGAAGATTTTAAAGTAAATGTTTTCCAGACAAGATCAAATGCAATGGCAAGGTAAGAGATCACCTTGTAGTGAAATACATCTGGACTTCTCCAAGGTTTTAACATCTTTATCCAGCAAGCGGACCTTTATTGGGAAGCAATTAGGGTTGAAGACCTCTACCTGTGCACGTGCACCGTCTCCTCCAGCCTTACTGAACCAACCAGCAAACCCCAAGGAGAGCTTGTGGGGGCTGTCCAGCAGATGGTCGAGGTCCCTCAGATGTGCTGAAGATTAACAAACGATGTTTCTGCATAACAATGCACATTACTGAGAGAACACCAGCAGAGTTAAAACTCCTTTTCTGTGAAAGAATGCAGCAGTGTTTACAGGTGCCAGGCTGGCTTTGAATGCTTGAAGCCCTGCTTCCTGGGGAATGGCTGCAGATGGTCAGAGACCAGGCTGGGAAACCTGGGCCTGCAGCAATGCCTCTCAGATCATCACGGGGAGAGATGGGCCTGCCAGCGCAGCCCAGCTTCTTGGCTCAACCCAACAACCATTTTCAGTGATCTTGGACAGGCAAAGCTAACAGTCCTCCTGCTCCAGCAAAGGTGACCCCAGTAATGCTCATGCGGTCTGTAAGCCCAAGTGTCCAGAGAATTAACTTTTAATAAACTAGTGCTAGGAGTACTGAACACCCCTGGCACTGTTTCAAACCCTGAACGATATGCTTTGTTAATGAAATATATAAGATAGGCCCCAACGACTGTGCTTTCAATCAATGTAATTAATTTACCACAGGTCTGCAGATGACCCAGACAGCATCTGGAATTAAACTAAATTTCTAGTACTGAGATGCATCTCAGCGAGACTCTGCTGTACATAGCTGGGGCTTACAAAAGTTATAAGCTGAAGACTTGGAGTCATGATGAATGAAAGCCTCATCCGCTGCTTTTAATAAGTTGCTCTAATGGGATGTTCTTTAGAGGCTTGTGATTAGAGACTGCAATATTTGAGGATTTCTGGGAAGATTTTTCTAATCCTTCCTGCAGCCTTGAGCAATGCCCATGGTTGTTCCCTGCATCTCCAGGTCAGAAAGCCAGCTCTGCATTGAGCACCTCCAGACTCAACGTGCTTGCTTCAGTCACCAGAGAAGCACCATTACTCACTGCCAACTACTGTGAATATATTTATACTTAGCCCAGATCCATATAATGTTTAAGGAATCACCTCTTCCTATTGAGCTATGTCTAGTTCACATGTTAAAGCATGTCTCTTAGCGATAAACAGTAACTGAGAATGCAGAAGCCCAAGCAGGCAATATATACACAATCACTACGGGAAAAGATAGCAGCACTTCCAGGGAGAGGAAGCACACCTGGAAACATCCCTTGCATTACAGTCCTAAGCCAGGGAAAGTATAGATAACCTTCTCTGCAGATAAGAGGCCAAGTGCTGCAACATGGTGCACCTGCAGGAGAGCTCACACTTCCTATATCTACTGTCCAAAGGAAAACAGAATATTCACACATTCAGAGGAGCAGCGGGACAACAGCCTGATTTTCTTCTTCATCCTCTACCCACTCCACAGCCAAGAGAGATACTGTAAAACTCTACTTCAAAACACGCACATATGGGACTTTCATCAGTGCTCGGCAGCAACTTGGAGCTGCTACCTCTGAAGTCAGACTGCATTTTCAGCTTGAGAGGCAACCCAGTTCTCTTGTCCAAGTGGACAAAGGACTTCCACAATACCATCAAATGCATCATCTGGATGAGGAGCTTTTGCTGTACTCTCCCACATTTCTCTGATCAGACAGAGCTTATGCCAATCAGTTTTCTGTTTGTGGTGGTTTTTCTGTCCATTCCCTCAGCTATTACAGGAATAATTCATAAATTCTCGGAGCTTAATTACTGTCCAAGCTGAAGTCATCTGAAAGCAGATTAGCCTGGGTCCCTAAGTCCTCTTCTATACTGCAGCAACTTAAACTGGCTTGCTATATGTTTGTACAGAAGTCCTAAGCCCATGGGTGTTCAGAAGGAAAAAGAAATAAGGTGTTGCAGCGGGCAAAGTGGCCAAGCTTATCTAGGTAGCCTGGAGGCAAGACATTAGATGTAAGGACCATGGGCAGCAGATCTCCACACCAGCTCTGGGATGGCACCAAACGGCAGAGAAGGGGAAGGACCAGAGTGCTTCTTTTTTTGGAGAAGGATCCTGAGTAACAATGCTGCTAACACTCTTCTCCTGCAAAAGAGGCTGAAGAACCAAGAGGCTATTAATGTGATGGGGATAGTAAAAACACTGACTCAAAGGAGGCAGCACCACACCCTGCCTCCTCTTGGTGGATGGGAATCTTGAATTGGCAAGACCAATAGCTTCTCCAGCAAAATCCTTCCTGCTGTCAGATGGATTACAGGGGATATTTTGCAACAGGCACTATCAATAAAATGGCTACAAATCACGGGAGACAATGTCCTGTAGGAAGAAGGAAGAAAAGGCAGGAATGTAGAGATAAAAATCCTCTTTAAAGTCACAACTAACAAAAACTATGACTCATGCCGGAAAAATTCTCTCTATGAAAAATGTTATGTATGACCTGTCTCCTGTTTCCTATGGAAATATTGAAGAAGCGAACTATTTTAAGCCCTGACACATCTTGGAAAAAGATGCGGTGGGTCAGGAGGGGGCTGTGGAAAAATTCATTTTGACCTTCCACATCACAGAAGGCTGCACATGCTGGCTTGGGAGCTGGGATATACACCACAGTCCTCTCAACCTCTCTACTCTCTTAAAGTCACTTTTTAACAAGATGCACATATTTGTGTCCACAAACTATCCCTCCGCCACCACAGGGGCTGATATTTAAAAGTCTAAATCAGCTAAGGTCAAGGATGGATACTCCGGTGCAGAAGCTTCTAATTGCCAATACCCAGGTGGGAAGATTTGTCTTTGCTTTGTCTTTCCAAGGCTAGTTTCTTGCCAGAAGAGTCTTTCTATGTATACACAGCACAGGGAGAGGGGCAATTTTTGCTGCTTCAAATTTACTTTTCTCAAGTTCTATAAAAAGCTCTGTCTGGCCCTTTGGAAGATCACTTTAGATTGAAAAGTCGCCCATAATGGGTAGCTGGCTATAAATGCAGATGCACAGTACAATTCTCAGTTATTTTGAGCAGCTTTTGCAAACATGCTTAGCACTGACCTAATAGCATTCCCATTTTGCTCCGTAAAAGCCCATTCCTTTGTTTAATGCTGCAAAGCTCTATTGCCTGGAGGACTGCAGGGAGCTGCTGTCTCTTAAGACTGACCCCAATATCCCTCCAGTTTTGTGAACAGCGCCTGAGGGACAATGCAGGGAAAACTGCTCTGGAGCTGTGGGTCCCCTTCCCAAGCTGATGGAAACCGGCTTCGGCTGGGCTGTACCTCACCTCCTGCCAGGGTTTGTAGGATTTGAGGGCTGATACCACAACAACAGAGGCAGCACCTTATTCCCCTTGTAAGCTGTAGCACACATCTTTGCTACTGGCATTGTCTGACAACTGAAGCAAAAGTCTAACAATTTTAGATTACTATATACTTCAATTAGGTACAACAATGCAAGTGGTAACTGATTCAAGCATTGCTAGGAAAGCAAAATTGAGCTTTCCTGTATGTGTAAAACATATTGTGCTGTTGAGAATAATACGGTCCTAAGAAAACAAAGATAATAACTCTATGTTCTTTAATTTAATGCTTGTTTCTGATTTAATAATAGATTTTCAATCCACTTTTCTTTTTTGCCCAGACAAGTACAGTCTGATTTAGTGAATCTCTTTGATTTGTAACCCTGATTGTTATATAATTAATATGCCCTTGATGCACAGAGCAGGAGACTTCAACAGTTCCCAGCTATTTTGCTTAGCGGTATTTATGACCTTGGTCAGAGGACGCATTATTTACAGGAAGCGTTTTCTTGAGCATCTGCAAGTACATCAGCTCGGAAATGCAGCTTAATTGTTTAGGGCAAAGCGCATTCAGTTTCAAATTCCCAGGAACCACCAGCTTCAGAAACAAAGCTCATTTCCACAGATGGACGCTGGCTTGTGGAAATGCCACAGTGACTAACGTTCAGTTGACCTTTGGTTTAGGGCCAGCAGCCAACGGGAAATGCCAAGCTGTTATTTACATTTGTTCAAAAGAAGCGAGAAGCTGTACAGATATTTGAAAGCAAAAAGGGAAGAGGTGTGGAAACTTCTGCCTCTGGGGCCCCAGCAGAAAATAAAAAGCCTGTGGAGCCAGCGAACTCCTGAGGCCTACTGCTAGGAAATTACTTTCTGAACTGTGAGCACGAGGAGGGCTGCTCTCAAGTCCCTGCTCTCTTTTGCCAGTTCCCCCAGTGCTCTCAGCGCCCTGCCTCCTGACATGCTTGCTTTTGTCCAGCACTTGGGAGGGCTGGCACAAAGAGTTGTACCATAAAGCACCTTAGAGAGCAAGCGTCTAATTCTGAGGTGCCTAGGAACTCCCACGGTGCCTAGGAACAGCATGGAGCCAGAGATGAGGTGCTCATCTGCAGCACTGGCCAGGCTGTCCTCACTGCAGCAGACAGAGATGTTTCTCTTGTAGCTTTGCTGTTGGACAGTACCTGCCCTCCTACATTATGCAGAGGAGAAAGCGCTTGGACTTTGCACAGCTTGCTCAGCATGGAAAGCAGCATGATTTGAGCTGGAGCAAATCCTGGGTTTCAAAATGTCTGTTTTTCTAAAAGTAATTACAAGAAATAAATAGAAAACGAAATTTAACTCCCTAGTACTAAGCGCTGGAAGATATAACCTCTCTAAAGATAGAGGAAAGTCTTCCAGAAACAGAAACAGGTTAACGGCTTCAGAAAAGGATTATCCTATGACTTGGAATGCATTTATCATCCCTGCAATGTCACAGCATGAGAGTCACTCCATGAATTGTCTTGAAACTGTATCCAAGGCAAAGCTGCATGACTGACACATTTCACTGGCATTTCTGCTTCTTTGAAACAGGAGCAAATCTTTTTGTTTTGCTTTAATTTCAAATGAGCTGTCAGCTTTCTGGGTTTCTGGGGTTTATTTTTCTGTTTTGAAGAGTTACTCTGCACAGCAGACAGGCTTTAAAATACACAGGAACTCAAAGTGTCCAAGAAGTCCTGCAGTGTTGAAACTAATTTTGTAATGACAGACCAAACTGTGGCACTGGAGGCTCCTCTACCACCTCCAGCAGAGGGACTGGGTTCTTCCCAGTCTAGCAGAAGGATTAAAAATCTGAAACTGGACTTAGCTCCTTTTTTGTTCCCTGGAGACAGCACAGCCCATGGAGATGTAGTGCCCACAGGTCTGCAACAGCTGTCTCTGGCTGAGACCCATGTCAAAGTGAGATGGCAGCAGTTCCAAAGGAAGTTTTATCTTCCTTAACCATTTATTCATCAGGCTTGTTCCCAGGCAGGCCTACCACAAGCCTGCTTTGGTTGGTTCTCCATCCAGATAGCAGAGAGAATTAACATAAACCAGCAAATTCCTCCAATCCCTGTGCTTGCCTTTTCTACTCCCAGCGTGGCACAGAGAAGCTCCCAGGAGCCTGCAGCTGCCTAGAGTTTCATGTGGATTGGTGAGAGTACAGGACAGGAGGATTAAGGCAGCAGAAGAGGAGGGGATAAAACTCCAACCACAGCAGACAAGTGCTTTACAGATATGTCAAGGGATGAAGTGCCAAAAGGAAGCACATCCTGAAAAGCCCATCAGGGCAAAGGACAGAAGGCCATAACTAACTAAAATTGCTGACAAATGGCTCAGTTGTGCAACTGCTTGCTCAGATCTGAGCAAGGCAAGAACAAAAAAGGCCAAGTGCGAGGGCATGTCCTCACCAAAGGGATCCTTAGCGTGTCCAAAGCCTGTGGGAAGAGCCACAGCTACTAGCCGCCACAGGATACGGCTACGAAGAGACATGTGTCCCTCCACCTGAGATTCATGCCTGAAGGCTCCTTCTGCAGATTCAAAGGCTACATCCACAGCTTTTCTGCAGTCACACAGATGTCCCTCCTGTCTGTGTTGATAAAAACATGCATTGAGGCTGACGGAGGTCAAGTCCACATCCCTCTGTCTGACTGGAACAGGGATCTGACCCAAACGTTCCAGCCTTTAAACAGGGATTTGAACTCCAGCTTACAGAGTTCGGAATGATGTCTTTTTGCCTACAGCTTTTCTGGAGCCACTAGTGTGAATGGTGTGTAACCATTTACACTCTGCCCCATACTGCTGCATGCTTCTCATGCAAACCAGAGCATTTATTTTCCTATTTTTAAGGCCAACAAGTCTCTCAAAGCAGATGACAGGAGCTTGAATGGCTGAGTTGGAAGTGTTCGTCAGTCTCTGACCTTTACTGGAGAGGAGTCTGGCAACCACTTACCTGTCAGGACAGGAAATAACCATGCCTTTCTACAGCTGCCGTATGACTGGGGACAAAGCTGCTCAGCCTGGCTGGATTTCACTGCAATGTGTTCAGACAAACATTTCCAATTCCTCTGTGAAACAAGACCCTCATCTGATACATTCAGCATCAGTGCAGTTCCTCTGCCAGTATCTTTTAACTATTACTAACACTTACAACGTCTTGTAACGTATAGTCACCTTGCTAGACCCAAGCTCAAGAAAGCAAGACTGTGAGGTACTTTCTAAGCATAAGTGTTTATTGTGCATTGAAAACAAATTCAGCATCATCAATAGATGCTATGCTGGCATGGCACTTCAGACTGCGATGCGTGAATGACACTGCACTGTTTGACTGCTGCCATTAAAATAAATGCACTATGTTTTGACAGGTACTGCACTGACTGCAAAGAATACATGTGTAGTATACGAAAAATTGCCTTGCCTGTTGGCTGCTACATAAATTTAGTGACGCAGTACAAACTGATCCTGACATAAGCCAGATTTTCCCCCAAAACCACAATTCCTTGTTCACCAACACGTTCCATCAACTCCCATTACAGTTGTCAAAGATTGTATAGTCCAGGCTTTTATCACTTGCCTATGTTTAAGCACATGAGAAGTCAATGGGATTGCCTGATAGCTTAAAGCTGAGCAATTCCCTCCACGTGGGGATCTCTCTGCATAATTTACTAGAGCATGGGGAAAATATTAGCATCCTACACATGAAAAATGAAATCCAGACCTGACCAAACTTAGGGCATTTAGCCATTTGGATGGAATTCTTCTCTTTTTCTTTGCAAGTATTTTCCTGAAGTCACATTTCCTCTGCAAGAAAAGCCCACTGCAAGGTCTGAATGCAAACATATGGGCTTTAGAATATTTTACCTATAACAAGTTCTGCTTATTTTTAAAGTAATAGGAAAACACTCCTGTGAGAATCAAATCTAACAATCAGGGCCAGTCTACACAGAGATGAAAATCATTGGGAAGTGAACTACATCTGTGAGCACACATTTGCGATTCCTGTCTGTCCAAACAGATCAATCAGCCCACCCTCACGCTGCTTTATAGCACTACTGCTTGACAGCTCTCTTCACATGCTGCTCTCGCCTAAATTGTGCTAATCAGCTGGTCAGATAAAAGTTATTACAAAAGTTGGAGAAGTGTAAATACACAGCTTCTTCTCTTACCTTCCACTGAGAAGGAAACCGATAACAACAGCCAGCAGAATAACTCCCACTGTTACAGACACAACAATTATAGGAATCTGGCTCTGGTCACTGGATGCAGCTACTGCTGAGATGAAAAACAGAAAATGGAGATTAAGGTTAAAATTATAGTCAGCACTTGCATGAGTCTTTCTTGTGAGGCTGTCAATGAGGTTTCACAGTCTTACCAGTTCATTTCTTCTTTTATGGTTTGTGCTTTCCCCCTTTGCTGTCTGTTTCTACTTTGGAAGGGAAATGGGTGGAAAGAAACCAAAACACATACAAAACCAAGCCAAAACCCAAACTAAATTGCAGCTCATCACTGAATTCAGAAACTAAGTGCTAAAACAACTCAGCTTTTAAGAGAGCAAGCTGGAGTTCATCCTTCCCAGGTCAGCTGCATTAGAAATCACATTGATAAAAGAGGAAAATAAAATGGGCAGAGAAAATATTCATGGAATATTATTGCTGCAGTTCCTCAATAGGTGATGTGAACGAGATCTGAGACAATTAGCATTATCTCTGCTTCAAGAAGCTATGAACAATTAAACCCCAACTCCCTGTAGCATCTATATCACATGGCCAGAAGGTGCCTGCTGCAAAACAGGAATCTGCTAAGACACACACGCCGGTTGGTCTTTTTATCTGCTAAGGAAAGTGTAACTGTGCCAACCCATGCCTTGTAAAAATCCCTCCTGACAAAATGCAGGAGATGAGTCCCATGATAAAGACACAAGCAGAAAGGTCAGGAAACCTGTGTTCAAGAACTGGGTTTTGCCATATGTTAACTATGTTAAGCAGGTGAGTAGATTCTTGAAGCCTGACAAATGGAAATGCTAACAGCTGCACTGTGCTTATCTGCTTAATACCACAGGGGAAGGGCCCCACCTCTCCCTGGAGCTTTGCACACAGGGTTTCCCAAGCAGAAACCTAAGCCTTCTCACCTTCCTCTCTCCACCACCAGCTACTCAGCTGCACATCACTAGCCTGGGGTACAGATCCGGCCTCCTCCCCCCAAAACCTGCTCCCAGGCACATGTGTGGCTGCTGCAGGGGACAAACCTTACTACAGCACTAGGGAGTGCCTGCCCTAGCGCTAATCCCAGAAGCAACTCCAGCCAGTCCATGGAGCAGCAGAAATTGATTTCTGAGCTGCAGAAGACCTTTAACCGAATGACTGAAATAAAGGGGGTCCGTAGCACAGGATTAATTTTATGGAGGCTATAAAATAACTGAATATAGCCCCATATTAATTGTTAAAAGAAAAGAAAGAAGAAAAGGTGAGGCACTGAGCATGCAATGGGTTTCAAGTAGCTCTTTATATGGGAGCTCTCTGGTGCTTGACTGCAAGTGGCGTGGGCTCAGGAACAGTAAATGATTTCAGAATGACTGGCCCAATACATTAAAATTTAATGTTAACTGCTCCAAACCCGTGCCATCATCCAGAGATTTTATTAGCCTCACGAATTTATAGAAGCTCCTTAAGTTGATGCTTTATTGCTTTCTTGACAAAATAATTAAAAAGAAAAACATTTAAAGGAGAACATTAAGCTATTACTCTGGAGGTTTTTTTGCACAGCTCGAGGGATGGCGAAGCAAGATGGACTCTGCTGTGACATATGGCAGAATGGGAGTGTGAATTTGTAAACCAATCTGGGACCTTGCCGCCATGTGAAGGGGGGGACTAGCATTACCTTGCCTCAGTGACATGATCCTGCTCCCTCCTGAGTGATCAGCTGGACTAACTCACCAATACAGCAGAAAAAAAGAGCTTCAGGCAGTGTTATTTTGTGGCCAGGTCAGGGCTGAGCTCTGTGGTATTTAGAAAGGGGGAAGGAGCAAGGGGACACACCCAGCTACAGCTTCCACCTAAACACGAACTTCCACTGAAAACTGCAGATCTGGCTCCAACACAGTGCTTTGCAGAACTGCACGTTCAGGAAAGAGTGCGTACAACAAAGCCAAACTTTGGAAAAAGAGACAAGTCCAAAAGAAGTTACAGATTTTTTCATCCCCTCCACTTTTCAGTGCTTAGATCACGCAGCTGTTAGCAATTGTTGTGATACTTTCTCCAAACGTATACAAATAAATTTACAGAAACACTGTGAACTGGAAACAAAATACGTTGCTTGGTCCAAACAATTTTGGAAGGTGAGTGGATGCTTCATTCCCCCAGCAGTCACTGGAAGGCTTTTGTTTGTGCCTGAATCAAACTTAATTGCTTGGGCTCCCCAAAATTTTCAGTTCTGAACTCTGACATCGCACTAGGATTTCAATCTGCACTTGCTTTCAAACCTTCTGGTTCTCTGGGATGATGGAGCACAGGAAAGCAGTGAGGAGTCTGCTCACCCTCCTGGCACTAAGGCTGACTTTGTATATGGCTTTGGGAGAGGAAAAAAACACTAAAAGTCTAAAATGTCAAATGGAGCTTCACTTGTGCAAGATACTGAGGCTTACTTTGCATTTCACAATAATCTCTATTTTAGGTCCAGAATTGTAGGTGATGATGGCACTGCATCAAATGTGCATGCACTTAATAAATTATTTCACTAATATTCTGGAATACTATTAGTCGAATTACTCTAAACTAGGAACTTTCCAATTGCTAGCAAAACTTTCCTAGTATAAATACGGAGTAATCTTCAGTTCTAACATAATTTTGTTGCTACTTATAGGACATGATTAATGCGTAACACGATAAGAAATACATTAAATGGACCATTTTTATTGCATTACTACTTGCATCACAATGCTATTTGCACTATATTAGTTCAAGCACTGGCTCCACAGCTGCATCTGTACATATATAGTGATTCCTTTAAGCATCTATTATGGCTTCAAAGGTGGCGTGCATTAAAAGGACAACTAGCTATCTTTTTCTCAAAGAGCTGATGATGAATTTTAAATGAACTGGGTTAACAGCAATTGAATTTATGAATTGAATTTAAATTTCTATGGAAAACACAGAACCAACTGGCTCTTTTCCACAGGAATAAATTGAGCATTTTCACTGTAAAATTTCTCTTCTACACAACTACTAGAAAAGATTAATAAATGATAGTTGTACAAACTGGAATAGGCATAAAAACTACATATTTTTGAAGTGCATCTTTGACACCTCAGCAAAAATCTTGTAGTCAGAACAAAAGGAGTTTCCTCACAGCCATAGAATCATAGAATGGCCTGGGTTGAAAAGGACCTCAAAGATCATCGAGTCTCAACCCCCCTGCCAAGTGCAGGGTCACCAACCACTAGACCAGGCTGCCCAGAGCCACGTCCAGCCTGGCCTTGAATGCCTCCAGGGACGGGGCATCCACAACCTCCCTGGGCAACCTGTTCCAGTGCGTCACCACCCTCTGTGTGAAGAACTTTCTCCTAATATCTAAACTACATCTCCCCTGTCTCAGTTTAAAACCATTCCCCTTGTCCTGTCACTATCCACCCTCGTGAACAATCATTTCCCCTCCTGTTTATACGCTTCCTTCAAGTATTGGAAGGCCACAGTGAGGTCTCCCCAAAGCCTTATCTTCTCCAAACTAAACAAGCCCAGTTCCCTCAACCTTTCCTTATAGGAGAGGTGCTCCAACCCTCTGATCATCTTGGTCGCCCTGATGCCATGCCTGAACCCAGATGAAAGAACAGCTGGGCATCTGCACACAACCTTTAGCAGCTGGGCTCTCATGCTCTCAGCCCCATAATCTGCTTCAGAACACAGACCTGGATGATCAGATACACTGAAAGAAAAAATAAATAAATTCAAGCTCCACAAATTTTTAACAGGCCAAGCGAAGTCCTATGCCTGCAGTGCACATTTTCACTACTTCTGATGACAAGTCAAATCCCTTGCCCCAAGGCTGTGGCACTGGCAACCATCAGAAGCCATCTTTCAACTTGACGATAATGTGCACCAAAAGATGCAAACGCTGGCTAAATTCTTCCCCTCACAGTGATGCCCCACTTCAGGAGAAGTGTCTTTTTCCCCAAGTGCAATCAACAGTTACTTAATAGAGAGCTCACTATCCTCTGCAGATGGCCATGAAAGGCGTGGAGGAGGTCTCAGCCTCTCTCCTCCTGCCACCCAGGCCTTGTCCTCCCTCACACTGGTGTTGCACATTCCCCTCTGCGTATGAGGAGTATAAGAGTGTGGATGAGAGTATCCTCACCTTCCCTCACTCACTGGCAAGCCAAGAGCAACCATTCAACACTAACATCTCTCCCAAATACAGGGCTTTTCTAAGCAGTGAATGCTAGGAATTGCTGGAGCCTAAAGATCTCCTGGTGCCTCAACTCCTGCCCCATCACGTGAAAAGAGGAGGCGAGGACAGATGTGCTAACCCGCCCATGGTACAGTCACGGTGTGCCTGATGCATAATAAATGAAGGGATGAGACCACAAAGGAGGAGAGCACAAGACCATCAGAACCTTATATAAAGGTATCAACGGACTACTTCCTGGTAACCATTACAGGGGCATGAGGTGACAGTAGTTAAAAGGACTTACAAACAGGGCTGGTTTCAAACTCAAATCTTCGACTGAAGCCACCGTAGCCAGCAGCTGTCCGAGCTCGGATCTGGAAGACATATGCTGAGCCTGGTTTCAAGCCATCTGCCGTAATCGTCGTTTCTTTGGATTTGATGATGGTGTAGCTTGTCTCCTGGTCCTTTTCCCAACCCCAACAGAAAACACAAGTTCAAACACACAAATACCAGTGCTCACGGAACAGACTCTTAACAACACCCACAGCAATGTTACAAAGAATTAATAAAATATGCACTTTTAAGGATCTCTTCCCCTTGAAAAAACCCTCTGAAGGCCTGCAGCTTTTATAACCAATGACTCTAGGAAATATGAAAGAGAGCTGAGGTACTTTCCACCCACAAATAACAACACACAGGACCAAAAGCAGTACAGGAGGGTCTGTTTTCTGTCGCTCTGGATGTGCACGTCTTAAAAGGCAATGCAGTTGGCAGAGAAATGCCTGGGTCAACTGAAAGGTTCAGACTACAAACAAAAATCAGTCCCAAGGCACAGGAAAGCAGAAAACAGTTCCTTTGCCTTAAAGAGGGATTTTGATTTATATCAAAAACTACTTCACAGTAATGTAATTAGGCCTAAAAGAGAATAATATATTATACATTGTACAACTTTATGCTGGCATTTCTAGAACCACGAATTAGATCTCGGCCAGGAACAGTCAACTAAGACTACAGGAAGATAACTAATTTTGCAGTGTTCTTCTGAAAAAATGAACTAGAAGAAAATTTGCTGAAATAAATCTTAATTTAAATCAGTTTCTAATGTGAAAGAGTTTCAGTTCTTTGATTAAAATTTCACTCAAATGCTTGGTAATT
This sequence comes from Numida meleagris, assembly GCF_002078875.1. Taxonomy (NCBI): domain Eukaryota; kingdom Metazoa; phylum Chordata; class Aves; order Galliformes; family Numididae; genus Numida; species Numida meleagris. The sequence goes on from NC_034412.1 coordinate 56,453,309, forward strand.
ACTCTTAGAATTATTTACTGTAACACATAATCTTGACAAGAGCTCATAAATTAAGGACTACAAACTGGGAAACTGCTTTTTATTCACCATACCCTCTCAAATCTAAATTACTATGAAGTAAACAGGAGTTTGGGGCAATTTCCTACCAAGATTTCTGCATCTCTATTAGAATCTGAACTGACTGAACTGACTGTTCTTTTTTCTTTCTCACTTAATGAGCAACTTTCCACAGACAGTAACACACCTGTCTGAGGCCCTGGAAATCTCCAAATGTAGGATTACAGATTTTCTCACTGAAGCCTGCAGCTAAGCAGGACTGTATTGGAGGATTTATATCTACCTGCCCTTTTTTTCTTGTTAAGGAGTGAATTATCTTAAAGGAATGTGATCTGATGAATCTCAGTTTTCTGAAACATTTAATATCAATCATTCTCATCCACTGGAAATGAACACTGTAATTCACTGTTATAAAGGGCTCAAACCCAAGAGAATATAAATGACAGTAACAACAAACAAGAAGGATTAAGGATGACATCCCAAATATAACTGAATGAATAGTTAAAAAGCACTAAGTGAATATTAGTTCACATATTTGCTTGTATGTCAGCCCAATTAGATTTTCAATACGCTGCTGGTTCTGAAAACATTTAAACACTTGAGCTTTCCTACAGAAGACACTAAGCTTTGCTATCAGACTGAAACAAATAAATCAAGTCAGCATAGACTCAGACTGGCTGCAGCAACCTCCCCATGAATGACTTGCACTTTAAGGACTATTTACTGAAGCTACTTGAGAATAAATTTTGAATCGCAAATACAAGATTCTAAAACCCTATCATCTGTTTGAAAAGAAACTAAACAAAAGAAACATATAGATGGATTTCTCGGCCTTACTTATTTGCTCATCCTTAAAGTTTAGAGTCTAATCTCCCCAGGCCACTGAAAAGTAAGGAGACAGTGCACCACATTCATTCAAAGTCAGTAGAAGAATATGAAATTCACTAGTTCCAGTAAAACCATATCCTGACGCTTCGTGCTTTGTTAGAATCCCATTTTGCTATAGCAATGCTTCCAGTACCCCAAGAAATGATATTCAACTGATTTTTCCAAAATAACATATAGAATAATTCAGTTGAAAGGAACCTTCAACGATCATGGAGTCCAACTTCCTGATCACTTCAGGGCTAACCAAAACTTAAGCATGCTATTGAGTGTATTATCCAAATGCCTCTTGAATACTGACAGACATGGAGTGCATGAGCCACTTCACCAGGAAGCCTGTCCCAGTGTTCGATAGCCCTCATGGTAAAAACATTTTTCCTAATGCCCAGTCTGAATCTCCCCTGGTGTAGCTTTGTGCCATTCCCATGCATCCTAATGAACAAGTCAGACACACTGTACACAGACCCTACACGCTATCTCTAACTCTTGATCTGGGATCTGGTTCCACTCCTCCTCCTCAGCTGGAAAATGAAGATCATCTCTCCTTAAAGCTCCCCAGCTTTAAAGGTCGTCAGGAAATGCTGGGCTGGTCAGCATCCCCTTGCCCAAAATCTGCGCTGCTGACAAGTCCAGCTGGTTCTCCACCACCGGAAGTTTCTGGGCAGAACGCTGATGGCTCAGCCCTATTTAAGCCACTCATACCCTGTCCAAGTTTCCTCAAACAGAAAACAAACAAACAAAAAAACAAAAAACATTTTATCCTGATGCAGAAAATTTTTGAATCTCTTTCCCACGTTTGCTTGCACTGCTGGACTGAATCTCTCCCAGAGAGAAAGAAAGAAGAGGAAGAGGAACAAGGTGGTCCAGTGCTGTTATGTGCTGAGTGACCTCACCTACATAATAAAACTAATTAAAGATCTTCTCTAAAATAGAAATTCAACAAAAAAAAAAAAGAGAATCATGACTCAATTTCATTATTTTCTTTTGTTTTTTAGGGAGAAAGCCTGGTTGCAGTTCCAGCTAAGGCTACAAACTGCTTTTCAGATGAATCCTGCAAACCTGATTTTTGGAAATCATAGTTGAGCTGCATAGTTCACAAAATCTTATTTACAAAAAATGCATTTCATAGAATCATAGAATCCTAAGAGTTGGAAGGGTCCTCTGAAGGGCATCTAGTCCAGCTCCCCCGCAGTGAACAGGGACACCACAGCTGGATCAGGTTGCCCAGGGCCTTCCCCAGCCTCACCTTGAAAGTCTTCAGGGATGGAGCATCAACCACATCACCGAGCAACCTGTTCCAGTGCCTCACCACCCTCACTGTAAAAGACTTTTTACTTATATCTAACCTAAATCTACCCCCCTTTGAGCTTGAAATCATTTCCCCTTGTTCTATCACCACAGACTCTGCTGAAGAGTCTGTCTCCTCCTTTCCTGTAGCTCCCCGTTAGACACCGAAAGACTGCTATCAGGTCACCTTGGAGCCTTCATTTATTGGCATTTCCTTTTAAACTTCACTAATTTTTCAATAAGAAAACATGTCACCATTTGAAACAGAGGCAGAGATGGTAAACCTTTGTAGGAAAAGTGTTTCTCACTACACAGAGATATAGAGTTGGAAGAAACAGGCAAGCTTTTAAAAGCCATGATGCCCTTCTTCACATCAGAACAGACACAGACTCACTGTAAACCTCCCTCCCTTCTTTATACCATGGATACAAAACCAAGTGAGGAATTGAAATACCAACCACAAGGGATAGCCTGATATTTCTGGGAGGATATAAAAGCTTGATCCCCAAACCCTCCTATTTTTAACAACTGAAAAGGTTCTACCTTAATGTGATAAGGCTGAGGAGGAATCTGACACAGATTTAATGTATTTGTTCAAGAGAAGCGGCACACTAATGGAAAACAACACCCTCATTTCAAGTCTTCCTAATCATTTACTGCAAAATCAATGTGACATTGATTTATGCATAAAACTGCTCCATTCCTTTCCATGACTCAGATAATTATAACCAGAAGAAGAGGACAGGAAAGAGAAGGTACTTGGGATGCTCAGCAATCAGTCCGTCACACCTTTTCAAAATATTTGATTTCGTATTCCAGGATGATGCCGTTGGGTCGATCTGGCTCCTGCCAGGAAAGGGAGATGCTATTTTTAGTTATCTTCCCTTTTTTCACACTACTGACTGGAGAAGGTGCTGCAAGACAGGAGAAAAACAGAACAGACAAAACCATGGTTAGTAAGATCGTCTGCCCCTTCTGAACTCAAACTCATCAGCACGTCATCCTTAGCTACTGCAGATCAGTGGGGCCTGTTTTCACTTCGGTGGTATTTGGCCATTTCTAACAGCTGGGAATCATGCTGCCTACTGCCTGAATTAGAGCAGTAATGATTTACCCCAGGTTAGGGCTGAGTCCCCATGAAGGGTTGGTAATGAATGCTGAGCAACCACCTTGTGCCATTGCTGGCATTTCTGGAAAACTTTGGATTCCACCATGTGTTGATTTAGATAAACCAACAGCTAACAAAATGCAAGGAGAAATTAGATTCAAGAGGAGGAACTTGCTCTGAGTAAACCAAATCAGCATGATCCCAAAAAAGCAGTGAGCTCGCACAGATTTTCAGCAGCTGAGGATCTGACCAGCATTGCCCACTTGAGCAAAGTAAAAACAGGAACTAATGTTAGTGACTTGAACTTCAACCTTGTCTCTTCAAGCATTTCTAAATTCATCAGCCCCACACCTTGTCTATTCAAGCATTTTTCCAATGCGTCATGGGGCTACGTTACCACAACAGAATTACATACTGATTACATATTGCCATCCTTCAGCTGCTTTGCAGGTATGCATTTTAGCACGTACAGAACACTTTCAGTTATGTAGGCTCCTTAGCCTTGCCTTGTGCACTCATTAAAGCCAAGGCACCTTCCAGCCCCTGTTTCTGGAAGCACTGAACAGGACAGCAGGCCATTCTGATCTTTAGAATTCAATTGCTCTCCATAAATATCACCGAGGTGTTGCAGCTTGCATAGTGATGCTAATTCCTTGCAAATGGCAACCATAAGTATTTAAATGGTGATCACCGAGCTTCTATTCCTGCTCATAGTTCAGAAGTTCACAGCGCACTTGGTGAAGTCGCGGAATGCAAGCAGCTATACAGCTCTGCTTATTATTATAAGATGCAGCCCTCAAAGGTTATCTGCGCTTCGCAGCACACATGTGCATGGGAAACAGTCTTGCTGCTTTGTTTTCAGTCTGATACTGCAGAGACTTTTCAGGTTGTGCTCTTTGGGAATTTATTTTTTTTTTTACCATCCCTGCCAGCTCTGTAGGTGAAAGTTGCTGTGGGAAATGCAACCACAAAACCCCAGTTACTTCATGCCAGAGATGAGGAAAATAACACCAAGTGGAAAAAAAAAGGGATGGGAAAAATTCACAAAGGAAGAAAGAGCAGCTTCCTCAGAGGAAGATCAGCCCATGCCTGGCTGAGAGCCTTCGAATCACCCTTTGGACAGGCGAGATCTCAGCAAGGATTGCACAGGGACTGGGAGGACCGATGGCAAAGTCCCTTGGGGCAATACCGGGAACTGAGTGCAGAGATAAGCAGCAAAGAACACATTTAATCTCCTAGAATTTGTTTGGAAGTTACTTCTCCTGTAGACAGGACAGACTGATTTTCATAATACTCCCGCCTCCGCTCCTCCCCCCCCCCCCCCC